>NC_050444.1:73797642-73950100 GCF_903995425.1 Onychomys torridus
GACAGGACATGAAGTTACAGAACCACACGGGAACCATAGGGAAATGAAACTGGTTCTGTGGCATTTCACAATGTAAAACACTGGTTGCTTTGCCGTTCATCCTGAAGCTAGATAATACTACAGTTACTTTGTTTTCTGCTGCATTAGATTCCAGACCATGTATATTTGTGTTTCCTTCATGTTCTAGGCTTTAATTATCTCTCTGGTCATTTTTAAAACAGGGATAAAAGGAATTTGCCATTCACACCTATTCTGGCTTCAGTGAACCGCCTTATTCGTTACCACCTTGGTACTGTGGCTAAAGGATCCTTCATTATCACCCTAGTCAAAATCCCAAGGATGATCCTAATGTATATCCACAGTCAGCTCAAAGGAAAGGTAAGGGGGTGTGGGGTGAGGAGTAGATTAGCCAGGCTTTCATGGGAGCGTATGCCAGACCTCATTTCTACACATAGTAGGGTATCAGCTCCTGCATGTTTTCTTCAGAGTCTGAACAAAGTGGGATCCAGCTCTGTAGCATGAATCTTAAAGGTACTTAAAATAAAATCAAACCTGTGGCCAGTTATTGTGGTGAATGCTGGAGGATCAGAGAAGCAGAACAAGCCACAGCTACCTCACCTTGCCAATTCCTCAACTGATCCTGTTTCCTCAGACTGGAAGCTTCTGAGTCCTCATCCAAATGGATTTCAGCTGAACTGTGCTGCTCAAAGCCTAAAAGCTTAACCAGCCTAGTTCCTTGTCCTCGTGCCTTATATACCTTTCTGCTTTCTGCCATCACTCCCTGGGATTAAAGGCTCCCTTTCTGGGATTAAAGGCATGAGTCACCATACTTGGCTGTATCCTTGAACACCCAGAGATCCAGGTAGATCTATGCTAGGATTAAAGGCGTGTGCTACCACTGCCTAACCTCTATGTTTAATATTGTGGCTGTTCTGTTCTCTGACCCCAGATAAGTTTATTAGCATGCACAATATTTTGGGGAACACAATACCACCACACAGTTCTTCCTTCTGGTCTCCACCTGTACCTTGCACATATCCTGGAATATCTGTCTAGTCACTGGTTACCAGGTGTACTGAATTAGAGATGCTTTTACTACCCATTCTCTCTTCGGAAGTTTGTCTTAATGAACCCATAATAGCTGTCCATGCATCTGGGGTGCAGCTTGTTCTGCTATATGTGTAAACTGTTGAATAATCAAGTCAGACTCTTCAGCACATCCAAACCTCACATCACACCGTTTGTCATATCTCTGTGGTCAGAACATTCAAACCCTCATGTCTAGTCAGGTGTCCCTACTATGTGACTGTGCACCAGAAAGTCAATGAGTGTAACAGTAAGTCTTGAACTGATAGAAATGGGGAACAGTGGTCTTTGACATTGATCTAGGAAAGGCTTTAAAAAAACAAAACAAAACAAAACAAAAAAAAACAAAAACAAAAAAACCAGAAAAGCACAGGCAACAAAAGTGAAAACTGATGGATGAAATGATCACCAAACTCGAAGGTTTTTCTATGACAAAGGAAGCATTTGAAAGACTAAAGAGTCAAGAAAGTCAGCATAATCCTTACAGCTCACATAGGGTTCCTATCCAGAATATAGCAATTCCCTACCTGACTTTGGAAATAACATAGATTTCAACCTACTTTAGCTCAAAATCTGCCTCTTCCTAGAAACCAGACCTGATTCCCTTTTACAAACAGTGTTCGCTTGCTGTTTTCCCTTCTCACAGCACATTGCCACCAGCCACATTCTGACTCTAACCTTTCGGTGCTTAGCTTTTTAGCTTTTTTTTGTCTTGCTAGCTTTTAAACCCCTTGCTGATGCAACCTTACTCTACCTTACTCTGCCACATATGCAATCATCAGTAAACAAATAAATACTGGTTTGAACTGGTTTTAAAATGATTTAGCCAATGTATTGAAAGAGGGAAGAAATGGGTGTGGAAGCTTTGACACTTAGATTGCGGTTTTTAAATTTTTATTTTTCTAGCAGTTGAAGTTGCATGCGTGATGATTAGATTTTTTTCACTTGTGCATTTGTTAATTATTTTACTTTTTCCCCTGTCCAGGAAAATGCTTGTGCACGATGTATGCTGAAATCCTGCATTTGCTGCCTTTGGTGTCTTGAAAAGTGCCTAAATTACTTAAATCAGGTAAAATATACTCTACATGACTTCATATTCAGTTTGTTATTTCTCCTTCCAAGATAAAATAATTGAACTTAATTGAAGGAAATTGTGTTTTTCTTCTGATATTATACATTGTTCCTTGACCAAATATGCTCCAATCCTGTTCCTGTTTTTAAACTAATGGATAATCTTAGTTTCAATACACGGATAAACATGTCTTTGGGTTCACATTTCTTTTCTCTTAATTCACATTTTTTTTTTAAAATTTTTGTTCTTGCGTTATTTTAAATACTGCTTGAAAGCTTTCCTTTAGTGGGAATCTGTTGTGGGTGCTTATCCTTTTTAGACTCCTCTGAAATCACTGCTCTTAATAGAGATAGTTTGTTTGTTGTTGTTGTTTTGTTCTGGGCCAACTATTAGATCACTACAGTATTGGCCTGAGGAACATTGTCAGAGCAAGTGCTATTTCTTTTCTGTCTCTCTGTGTGTATGTGTGCATTCACATGTGTGGAGCCCAGAGGTCAGTGTCCAGTATCCTCCTCTGTCACTGGCTACCTGTTTTTTGAGACAGGGTCTCTCAGTGAACCTGCAGCTTGCCAGTTCAGTTAACCTGGCTGGCCAGCAAGCCTCAGGCAGTCTTCTGTCTCCCCAGTTGTGGGATTAAAGGTGCGTCATGCCACTGTGCCCAGACTCTTACATGAGTCTAAGGATCGAACTCAAGTCCTCATGCATGGTAAGCACTTTACCGACTGAGGCACTGCCCAAGCCCTAGGCGGTATTACTTCTGAGGATGACTGAGGGGGTTAACACTTAGGGAAGCAGGCTAGGACTCCCTCTGTCCTTCTATATCTAAACAAGTAGGACTTATTGTAAATGAGTTCTCTTTTCTTTCTTTCTTTCTTTCTTTCTTTCTTTCTTTCTTTCTTTCTTTCTTTCTTTCTTTTTCTTAAAGATTTATTTATTTATTATGTATACAGTGTTCTGTCTTCATGTATGCCGGCATGCCAGAAGAGGGCACCAGATCTCATTACATCTGTTGTGAGCCATCATGTGGTTGCTGGGAATTGAACTCAGGACCTCTGGAAGAGCAACCAGTGCTCTTAACCTCTGAGCCATCTCTCCAGCCCTGTAGAGTTCTCGTTTCATCATTTAATTTTTGTGTTGTTGTTTACTGTTATTTGTGTGTGTGTCCATGTTATCATCATGCACATGTGGAGGTCAGAGAAGAAGTTTGTGGAATCAATACTCTCCTGCCACCTCCCTGGGTTCTGAGGATCAAACCCAGGTTATCAGGCCTGCTCAGCAAGCACATTTGGCCCCAGAACCATCTTGCTAGCCTCTCTCATCATCATCTTTACCCCCCTCTCCATTTTTCCATTCCCTAGAAATCAATTTTAATGTATTGATGCCCTCATCCAACAGGCCAAAGCGAAATTGACTTTCTTACTATTCACCTCTAAGTGATTGACTTTTCCTTCACTTACCTCTAACATTGCACTTTCCAGTCACTTCATATTAGCCAAGAGGGGGGAGTTCTGTGGCAATGGTATCGAGCGTACCTGGCCTTTGCTTGATTGAGCTCTATAGCTAATGTGAGAATGTGGGTATAATGCTTCATTATATTCAATAATATATTCAAAATATTTTCACAGATCATATTACCCATGGTTATGTAAGTGTTTAGAAACTCATTTAAAAATAATTAATACTACCCAGAACAACCTGAAAAAAAATCTTTAAAATTTGTCCTGGAACCAACTGATAGACATACTAAAAGTCATTGTCCTTGAATTTTATACTTAACGTAAGTAGCTTGTCCCCAGGGAGATGTGCTCAGACTGGCTCTCTAGTGTCAGTTCTTAGCCCCTGCCACAGAGACCCTTTGAGTCCTCGGTTTCCGGGTTCCTGGAATGGCTCCCTTCTACCACTCAACTGGCCCTCTGCCTAGACCTCATTGCTAAGCTTTCAGCCCTCTGCTGGGCTTCTATAGCACCAAGTCACAGCTCTGTGAGCACTAAGGAAGTGAGTCTGTCTGTCACTTCTTTAGCTTAACCTGCCAACTGACAGCTACTTGAAGGCAGAAACCTTGTCTTCTCAGAGGCAAAGTGTTCTTAGGGCTACGTGGTGCCAGTTATCCATGGTCCATGGTTTGTTTGCTGCTGCTGTAGAAGATTTACAGAGGAGAATTGATGAGCCATTTATTATTTATAGGGTAGGTGCTAGAATTGTACAAACAGCAGCCTGTGAACTGTTGCTTGTTCTTTAGTACTGCCTGTGACACGAAGGTGATGCTCATCTACTCTCACTGAATTCACATGAGGTGCAGGCCTTGCTACCAGTAGAACGTGTTCTCCTTTGGGCTTTGCGTCAGGCTGGGCTTGTTCTCCTCTGGCACCATTTGGGACTAGCAGTTTAACACTGTGTGCTGACTGATGAGTACTTCTAATCATAAAACTTTTCTCTGTGAGCAGGAGTCATAGCAAGTAATTTTTCGTATACCACAACACACACGTACCAAGCATACTTCATATTCATATACATTAGCAATTCCCCAATACAGTTATGAATGAGATGTTATTTCCTGTGCTCTAGAGATAAGAAAGTTGAGACTGGAGCAGTTGTAGCACATTGTTTGTCCTCGAGGTAGATGGAGTTTTTAAGCCTAACTTTACCTGGCCCTTTTCACATCTCACACTGCCTCTAATAGTATGTATATTTTGTGTGTGTATGTGTAAAGAACACAAAATACATTTTTACAAAAAATAGTCAAGCAGCTCACATTTCCATGTTTCAAACTGTAGACTATAGTATGTAATGGGTTCTCAGATGAACTCAGAAGTATTTATAGTTTAGTTAGCAAGGTTGGATCCTTGCCGGAGGCAGCTGCAGAGGAGATGGGGGTATGTGGAGCCTCCTGACTCAAGGAGACCCCTGGTGGAACTGGAAAGGGAGCACATTACAGCTAAACCTGACTTGTTCCTAAGAACCTGATTGGTTTAAATAGGTTTTCCTATCCAGTCTCCATGACTCAGCTAGTAATCCTAGCACTTGAGACTGAGGCAGGGTGATCAGAAGTTCAGGGATGATCCTGAGCTACAGAGTGAGTTACTGACAAACTTGAGATACACAGTAAACTCTGTTGAAAAATAAAAAGAAGTTGGGGGCTGGAAAGATGGCTCAGAGGTTAAGAGCACTGACTGCTCTTCCAGAGGTCCTGAGTTCAATTCCCAGCAACCACATGGTGGCTCACAACCATCTGTAATGAGAGTATACATAATGAATAAATAAATCTTTAAAAATAAATAAATAAAAAGAAGTTAATTGATTAGTTAATTAGTGAGCTACCCAGGTTTCTTAATTTTGGACATTATAATGATTTTTTTAAAACAGGATGCATTTTTATTAGATTTTTTAAATTCGGTTTTATGTGCATGAATGTTTTGCCTGCATATATGTATGCTTAATGCCTGCAAAGGACAGAAGAGGGCACCAGATCCTCTGCAGCTGGATTTAATGGACAGTTGTGAGGTTGTGAGCCACCACTGGGTGCTGGGAAACGGACCGGGGTCCTTGGAAGAGTGTGTTGATATGGGAGGGTATTTTCTCCTGAAAATGCATTAATAACTTTATCATGTCTTACAGTACAGGAGATTAGGGCTGAGGGTGTGGCTCAGTGGTAGAGCATTTGCCCAACAAATACAAGCTCTGGGAAAATAGAATAAGTAACTGAAGGAAGTGAGACTTTTCTCTTCAAGGGAGTTACATCTCATATCACTGAAGAGCTCTTCTGGTAAATTATTGAGCTAAATAATTGGCCAGGCATGGTAGTACATGCCTGTAATCCAAGCACTATGGAGGCAGAGGCAGGAGGATCAGGAGTTCAGATCCATTCTTGGCTGTATAGCAAGTTTGAGACCATTCTAGACAACACGAACTCTAGTCTCGACAATAAAGTAAATAAGTCAATAAGCGCACTATGAAGGGCTGGGGCTGTAGATTAGATTAGATCTGCTTGGCACTTTTGAGCTCTAGGCTTGGCTCACAGCACCCAAGTGAGAAGGAAAAACAAGAATTATAATATGCCAAAAGATGGGAAGCTATTAAAGCTGGAAATGGGCATTTTAGGCTAGTGTTTCTAAAAGAGCGAGGAAGGAAGTCATATAAACTATTATGGATCCACAACAGTACTGCAGAACAGAGGCCAGCCAATTTTGTTTCTGGAAAGAACCAGAAAGTGTCTGGGTCTTAAGAGCCATGTGGTCTTAGTCCTAAGTGCCTGTTTCTGCCAAATGAGCAGGACATTGTCCCAGTAAAACCTTATTTACGAAGGCAGCCAACAGACCAGGTATGGCCAGTGCCCTTAGGTGGTGCCTTGACCATCTCTGCTCTGGAATAAATGACTAGATGGGTGTTTTGTGAGTGCTTAGGGAGCCAGCAAGCACTGGGGACCACTCTGTGTTCTTTGAGAATAGGTCTGGCTGGAGCAGTGGCTTTCCATAGATTTCCAGCAGGGTTACTGTAACACAAACCCAAAGGATGGTTTATTTTTACTTCACTGAGGCATTTTGTAGAATGTTTCAAAAGGAATTTTTGTACAAAATAGAAAAAAAAAATGTGGAGCTCTGCAGTTAGGTAGTTAATTCTTTGGTCCTTGCTAACTTCTAACTGATAAGACATGTAGGCAGATGGCTGTGTAAGGAAGCAAGAAGTAAGAGAATGTATGAATGAATGAATGAATGCTAATAGAAAAGCAAGGTGTGATTTTTTTTTTTTTAAAAAAATACTGTATCTTTAGCTTTTAAAATAAACATATTCAGATAGTAAGTAAATTATCCCAGTTTTTAGGATGAAAATCTATGTCTCAGAGTCATGCTGAATTGCTCAGAGTGCTTTGACTCCCCACTGGCACTACAAGCAGCTCTGGAATGATCTGCATTTTTAACCAGCAAAGAAATGGTTAACCGTGTACCCCTATCCTTCTAGTCACAAGTTTGAGACATCCAGGAAAGTATAAATTATATGTGATTTTTGAAAGACAGAGAGGAAGTTAATGGATGTCAGAACATTTCTGTGTGTTTTTACAGGGCCAAACTAAGAGGACTGGAAAGGGGCTTTTTTTTTTTTTTAATCATAGCAGTTATAATCCATCTGTCCGTCCATAAATACATCCTTCAGTCCATTTATGCCTCATATGTCCTGTGCCCAGTCTTAACTTTCTCATGAAAGCCATGGGTTGGACAAGTCTTTTCACAAGCTGAGTTGTAAATGTGAATGGTTTATGTCTTTCCAAAGTACATTTCTGGTGACTTATAAAAGTCCTTCCCCCTTTGTCTAGAATGCATACACAGCCACAGCTATCAATAGCACCAACTTCTGCACCTCAGCAAAGGACGCCTTTGTCATTCTGGTGGAGAATGCTTTGCGAGTGGCTGCCATCAACACAGTGGGGGACTTCATGTTATTCCTAGGCAAGGTAAGACCAACCGCATAATCTGAGACAAATGTTAATGTCTGAGTAAATGTATGAAATGTTGTTCTTTAATTAAAAAACTACCCAGCCTAACACAAAACTAGAAGTCATTTACTATGTAGCAAACATTAATAGCACCTTGAATATGCATTAGATACTTCTTAATTTACTTTATATTTATTATGTTCATTTAAACTTCATAATAAATTTATGAGTTAAGCTCTATTATTCTCAGTTAACAGGAGAACTGATACAGCAGAGCTGATTCCCAGCCTGTTTCTCTGTATATATTGTGAACTATAACAAATTAAGAGAGATGATGAGATGGCTCTGTAGGTAAAGGCACCTGCTGCACAAGTTTTGCAACCTGAGTATGATCCCTGGAGCCAACACCCATGTAAAGGTGTAAGAAAAGATTCCACATACTTATCTTCTAACTTCCATTTGTATGTCATGGCATGGGTACTCCCTTCCAGTGATGATACATGTGCACAATTTCCACTCTATAATCGATTTACACATACATAGATACATTAATAGAAATGTCTATATGTATAGATACATATATATGTAGATAGATATATACATAGAGATGGGGGTGTTTTCTCCATTATGTAGTCTTGGTTCTTAAGAACTCACTTTGTAGGTTAAGCTGACCTTGAACTCACAGAGACCCACTCACCTCTGCTGGAATTAAAGGTGTGTGGTTTTGTTTTTAAGAAGAAATCAGGAGGGATATAGCTCAGTAAAATACTTTCTAGCACATGCAGAGCTACAGGCTCAATCCTCAGAAACACACATACAAAAAAAAAAAAAGAAAAAAAAAAAAAGAAAAGAAAATTAGGAAACAGTTTGTGTAGTGATGTGAGTTGTCTTGACTGGTTCATGTCAACTTGACACAAACCTAGACATATCTGTGAAGAGGGAATCTTAATTGAGAAGATGCCTCCATGAGACTGGCCTATAGGCAAGTCTGTGGAAGCATTTTCTTGATTAAGGATAGATGTGGGAAGGCCCAGGCCCTGGGCAGGTGGTCCTGTGTTGTATAAAAAAGAAGGCTAGCAAATCACAAGGGGCAAGCCAGTAAGCAGCACCTTCTATGGCTTTAGTTCCTGTTTCCAGGTTCCTGCCCTGACTTCCTTCAGTGGTAGACTGTTTCCTGAAAGTGCAAGATGAAATAAATGCTTTTCATGTTGATTTTGGTCCTAGCGATAGAAAAGTAGCTAAGGCAGGGGCAGGATTGCACCTGCAGTCTGGAGTCTGGCTCCCTGGATTTAAATCTTGCTGCTGGCTTCTGATGTTTGTGCAACTATTTGTACAACTGGGATAATAATAGGGACATATTTTTAGTGTAGTAAGGCTTAAACTGGTTAATACATGCAGGGTATCTAGGACAGTGCTTGACACATTGTTAGTTTTGGGTGAATGTTAGATGTTATTATATAAAAATCCTTTTAAAATAGAGCTGTTAGGGAACAAGACCTACTTTCTTTAGAGCTGAGAAATGAGTTTATTCCATGCTATCAAAATCTACCTAATCATAAATAGCATTGTACTTAGATTTCATTGCACCTGTATTTAAAACCAGAAGATATTTAGGAAATTGAAAAATGAGGAGCAAATTATACAGCCGCAGCATCACTGGGATGTCCCTCATGTGCCTTTGTCACTCCAGTGAAGTCTCATAGATTTGTGTTTCTGTGGTGGGACAGTCACAGCATACATACCTGTTGTTCCCACTTTCTCTGCCCCACAGTCTCATCCACTTCCCCTATCTTGCACTGATGGCCTTCATAATTACTCACGGGCACTCTAGTCAGTATCCCACTAAACCCCATTCTTTTTTTTTTATAATTTAATTTAATTTTACATATCAGCCATGGGTTCCCCTGTCTTCCCCACTCCCGCCCCTGCCTTCCCCCCAGCCCACCCCCTATTCCATCTCCTCCAGGGCAAAGACTCCCCTGGGGATTCAGCTCAACCTGGTAGATTCATCCAGGCAGGTCCAGTCCCCTCTTTCCAGGCTGAGCAAAGTGTCCCTGCATAAGCCCCAGGTACCAAACAGCCAGCTCATGCACTAAGGACAGGTCCGGGTCCCACTGCCTGGGTGCCTCCCAAACAGTTCAAGCTATTCAATTGTCTCACTTGTCCAGAGGGCCTGAAGTTGGGGGCTCCTCAGCTTTTGGTTCATAGATCATGTGTTTCCATTAGTTTGGCTATTTGTCCCTGTGCTTTTTCCAATCTTGGTCTCAACAATTCACACTCTTACAGTCCCTCCTCTTTCTCGCCAATTGAACTCCTGGAGCTCAACCTGGGGCCTGGCCGAGGATCTCTGCATCCACTTCCATCAGTTATTGGATGAGAGTTCTAGCACGACAGTTAGGGTGTTTGGCCATCTGATCACCAGATTAGGTCAGTTCAGGCTTTCTCTCGACCATTGCCTAAAAATTCAACCAAGGAACTGATACAGCTTATAAACACCTTCAGCAACATAGCAGGATACAAGATCAACTCAAAAAAATCAGTAACCTTCCTATATACTATAGACAAATAGGCTGAGAAGGAAATCAGAGATACATTACCCTTTATAATAGCCACAAATGATATAAAACACCTTGGGGTAACTCTAACTAAGCATGTGAAGGCCCTATATGACAAGAACTGTAAGTCCCTGAAAAAAGAAATTGAAGAAGATGTCAGAAAAAGGAAAGATCTCCCATGCTCATGGATAGGCAGGATTAACATAGTAAAAATGGCTATCTTACCAAAAGCAATCAACAGATTCAATGCAATCCCCATCAAAATACCAACACAATTCTTCACAGACCTGGAAAGAATAATACTCAACTTCATATGGAAAAACAAAAACCCCAGGGTAGCCAAAAGAATCCTATACAATAAAATGACCTCTGGAGGCATCATGATCCCCCACCTCAAACTCTACTATAGGGCTACAGTAATAAAAACAGCTTGGTACTGGCATAAAAACCGACATGTGGACTAATGGAATTGAATTGAAGGCCCTGACATTAATCCACACACCTATAAACATATAATTTTTGACAAAGAAGCCAAAAATGTATAATGGAAAAAAGAAAGCATCTTCAACAAATGGTGCTGGCATAACTGGATGTCAATGTGTAGAAGGCTACAAATAGATCCATATCTGTCACCATGCACAAAACTCAAGTCCAAGTGGATCAAAGACCCCAACATAAATCCAGCTACTCTGAACCTGATAGAAGAGAAAGTAGGAAGTAGTCTTGAATACATTGGCATAGGAGATCACTTCCTAAATATAACACCAGTAGCACAGACACTGAAAGAAACAATCAATCAATGGGACCTGTTGAAACTGAGAAGCTTTTGTAGAGCAAAGGACACGGTCAACAAGACAAAGCAACAGCCTACAGAATGGGAAAAGGTCTTCACCAACCCCACATCTGACAGAGGGCTGATACCCAGAATATATAAAGAACTCCAGAAATTAAATCCCATTCTTAAACACTGGGATGGGGTAGCCACTGTGCCTTCAAAGGGTCTTTGAGAAGAAAAACAATTGCTTGGCCAAGTGGAAGAATAGCTTTGTGCAGTTTAAAGTGTGTAGCTTCATAGGGAACTGTCATTTGAAAATAATTAAGGATAATTGCTTTGAATACCTGTAATTAAGTTACATTATAACAGATTTGCTTGTGTCGTGTTTTTATATGAGAGGACATTTTTATAGTAAAGGTGAAATGCATCAGTGTTCCTTAAGAGCCAAGAACAGGATTTTACTGTGTTGACTGAATATGATACATGTTGATTCAGCAAGGACTTAGATTCTTCATCTTGATTGTGCTATTTTTATTTACAAATTTATAACTTACCCTTAGAGCTAAAATAGAATACACACACACACACACACACACACACACACACACACACACACACACACACGGGCTAGAGTGGGGAGGAAGCAGATGGACGAGGACAACTTATACTAACTGATTGTGCCTGATCATCCCATGGAAGGTGACCTGTTACTGCTATCTTTTTATTTCATAGCAGAGGGAACCAAAGTGTAGAGAGTTCATTAACTGGCCACATTTTGAGAACTAGAATGTGACAAGGCTAGAGTTCATATTCAGGCCTGTTTGATCTAACCGTGTACAATCTTTAATACAAACACACCTGAGAACAGTTCTAAATACAAAATAAATGTAGCTTTATTAATAATAGGAGCCCTTTGTAAACAATGTAATGCTAAGCAGTTGAGAAATGGCTCGATTTAAGAGCCAGCCTAATAAACCATGATCTTATTGTGAGTTTTGAATATGATAAAGAAATGTATATGAATGTAGTCAGTGAAATGCCTGAGTAAAGCTGGTAGGTGGGATGTCACAATAGTGTTTAAAAATTGTGTGTCAAGGACTTGGTGACAGGCATGTACTGAGCATGCAGAAGGCCCTAGGCATGATCTCCAGCACCACCGACCAGAACACTAACAACTAGAAGTTGCATTCGAAGAATGTTAGCGGTGGATACCCCACACACCTCCCCATTAGTTTCCCTAGCAAGACAATTCTCTTCCCGTGCAGTGTGCATTCCCTCTATAAGGAAGAATGCATAAGCAATGAAATGCAGTGGTTTAAACTGGCTTCGTGGGGTTTGCTTTTAACATCCTAGTAATCTGACTGGAAAGTTCTTTAAATGATCATATCCTTTTATTCACTCCACAAATATAGACTGCTTTCTTGCGATGTCCTACAGGCTGTCCTGGGTGCTGTTTGTGTGTCATCACAACTTAGGAGCTGGCGAGAGGAGAAATCTGTGTGCTCTTTCCACTTGGTATTATAAGCATTCCTAGTTTTAGAAAAAAATTTCTAAATATGATTATACACTTGTATCATTTCCTGATCATCCCTCTGGTGTGTGTTTTTTTAAACAGTTGCACCATTCTCAAGTTTTTACTAATTAAGTTATATTACAATGACATTTCTTGCACAAATACTCCCATGTTTATTATTGCTGGCTTAGTTCAATCCTAGACACCTAGAAGTGGAATTGATTAGAGTTCTTAATGTGATGTACTCAATTAAAATTTTAAAACAACATAAGTGGAGGCTGGAGAGAGAGCTTAGGGGATAAGAGCATTTACTGACCTTGCACAGGACCCAGATTCAATTCCCAGCATCTACCAGTGGTTCACAAACATCTGTTAACTCCAGTTAACTTCTGGTCTCTGTGGGCCAGGTACACATGTAGTACACATATACATACATGTTGGCAAAACTCATACCCATAAAATTAAAATAAAATCTTTAATAATAATATCATTAAAAGCTACTTTTAAAACTGTAAAATAAACCAGGAGGTGGTGGAACACACCATTAATCCCAGCATTCAGGAGGTAGAGGCAAGTGGATCTCTCTCTCTCTTTTACTCTCTCACTCTCATATATTCATATATATATATTTTTCTATATATAGAGAGAAATACAAATATATATGGTACCTTTCATTTCATATATACTTTTTCTGATCACAAATCCTTTAAAAAGAATTTTATTATAGTTGAATGGTTGCTGTTGTATAGAAGTAGTTTCTGAGGAAAGTAGCTTAAGTAGACCATTGTAAGCATTATGAGAGATGATCTCAAGGACTAACTATTGATAGATACAGCAACTTGAAGAAATTATACTGAGTGGGAAAAAAATCTAATTTCAGAAGATAGTACTCTATGCTCTCATTGACAAGTTGTTGATAGGCAACATTGTAGAATTAGAGATTTCCATAATCTGGTGGTCATCTGGTTAAAGATGGCAGAGAGGGTAATGAGGATATTATAGTATGGTCAAGTGGGTGACATGGTGATGGTGGGTATGTTCTTTGTCTGGACTGTGTCAGCACCTGTATCTCTTGTGGTATTAAACTATAATAGCATAAGATGATACCTCAGAGCTAGCTAAAGAACACATGGACTCAACTCTGAGTTCTTTCTTTCTTTCTTTCTTTCTTTCTTTCTTTCTTTCTTTCTTTCTTTCTTTCTTTCTTTCTTTCTTTCTTTTTTTTTTGTCTTTCTTTTTTCAGAGCTGAGGACTGAACCCAGGGCCTTGCGCTTGCTAGGCAAGCACTCTACCACTGAGCTAAATCCCCAACCCCTCTGAGTTATTTCTTATACTTGTATGCATCATTTCCTCACATTTAAAATTCAGTTTAAAAGTTTTAAAAGAAACAAAGTATAACATCACAGGTCCCATTTCTATAGAGTTCTACATAACAGTGAGTTACATTTGGCAGAGGCAGTAGCCAAATGTATTAACTAAATAGGTAGTCCTAGTTAATAGACTGTAGCCTGTGACCATTGGCAAATAGTGTCCTAACAGTAATAGAGACTTGTAAACTGTAAGTCTAAGGTTTTGTCTTAAAAAAAAAAAAGGATACTTGCTCCAATAAAGAAAGCTATGTCCCATTTTTTAAAGGTGTTTTGACTTCTCCTGTGTGAAACTACTTTCCCTTTATTTTGTAATACCTTTCTCCCATTGGTCACATCTTGTAGTTGACAGTTCATTTAAGGAAATGTTTTACTGTAAATGCTATTTTATTGGCAAACAAAAGTCTCTCAAAATAATAGTTTCCCAGGAAAAAAGTTATGATAAGTGCAGGATTTAAATTTGGGGTAGGGAATGTAGTATGAATCTTAAAGGTTCTTATTAATAAAATCAAACCCAAGGCCAGTTATTGAGGTGAATGCTGGAAGATCAGAGAAGCAGAACAAGCCACAGTTTCCCCACCTCGCCAGTTCCTCAGCTGGTCTTGTTTCCTCAGACTGCAAGCTTCTGAATCCTCAACTCATCCCAATGGCTCTCAGCTGAACTGTGCTGCTCCAAAGCCTGAATGTTTAACCAGCCAAATGCTGAACCAGCCAAAATGCTTCTAGTTTCTGGTCTTCACGCCTCATATATCTTTCTACTTTCTGCCATCACTCCCTGGGCTTAAAGTCGTGTGTCTCCATGCTGGCTGTATTCTTGAACACACAGAGATTCGCCTAGGTCTGCCTCCCAACTGCTGGGATTAAAGGCGTGCACTAACACCGCCCAACTTCTGCTATGGCTTGCTCTGACCCATTTTCTAGCCACCATTTTTGGCTCTGTTCTAGTGGCTGTCTGTTCTCTGACCCCAGATAAATTTATTAGGGTGCACAATATTGTTATTAGGGGAACACAATACCACCACAAGGGAATGGGGCAAGGGAGGAACATTGGGCAGGCATTGAATCAGATGTTTTCAGAATGCAGATTTTACCATCATGGAATGTTTGTACTGTTATGATTCTTTCAAAGGTTAAATGAATTTACTTAGGGCACAAAAGCCAAACACTAGCTGTCATTTACATTTATATCTTTCTGACTCTAAAATTAGCATTCTTTACTCCTGACTTCTCATATTCCTTCCCAGTACTTGAATTTCTTTCATTGTTTAAATATCTTATCCTCTGGAATTTAAGTCCAACCAGAAAATAAATAAATCGATAGATAGATAGATAGATAGATAGATAGATAGACAGATAAGTAGATAGATAAAAACTAGAGCGCACTCATTTTTTTTATTTCTTCTGGGGATTGAGCCTAGAGCCTTTTACATGCTATCCAAACAATCTACCACTGAGCTACTAATATATCCCAAGCCCTGCATTTACCTTCATTTATTAATGATATGTGTACATACTTTACTAACAAGTATTATGAGGAATATTTAAAAAAGAAATTTTAAGTGTGTGAAACATATAAAAAGAAGTTGAATGTTGTCTAAAGCGTGAGATGATTGATGTGTGGTACTCAGGCTCTGCTTCCTGAAATGGAGGCTGTGTATTCAGTACCTGGGGTACTGTGTGTTTCGGGGCTTCATCTTTGACTCGATCAGTAGGCTCTTTGGAGCTAAAGCCCAGGAACCTCCATTCCTCACCTCTCTAAAGCTTGAGAACCATTAAGTCATCTCTGTTTGAATACATACATGACCCATCCATTCACTGTACTTTTCTGAGTAGTCCTACATGCAAGTACATATTCTTAATGTTGTCTGTCTTCTGTGCCATTTAAGTTTACCATCGAAATATTTTTTAAAAAATATGTGATATTCTTTGGTTATATTTTGGCGTAATTCCCACATTTGTCTCTTGAGAGGAACTATCACTTGTTCTTGGAGTTATTTCTCACATGATGTAATATGCAGCTTTCCATTGTAACATCTTTGTCTCAATATCTACTTTGAGCCATACTTTTCCTAGAATTAACATTTCAAATATGGCTTGTCTTTTAGGAGGATTGTTAAGAGCACAATGAACCCCAGCTTTCCCATAGAGTGTGTAGAATTTGAGATAGTGTAAGAAATAATTCATTCAAAAATTGAAACCACATGAGTAAAAGAAATAATACAGTTAGCCACGTACAGAAGTCACTCAGAAAAGAAGCCACTATAAGAGATAATAAGTCTATGGCCATAAAAATAGTGGGATGTAGTTTTTTATTTTCTCTTTTTGGGGGCCCACCACCCAGCTCCCAAACAAATCACTCACAGAGACTTAGTCTTAATTACAAATGCCTGGCCTTAGTTTGGCTTAGTTTCTAAACAGCTGCCCTTCACTAACTTACCCTGTCTACCTTTTGCCTCTGGGCTTTTCCTGTTCTCTTACTTCTTTAAATCTTACTTTTACTCTGTGGCTTGCTGTGTAGCTGAGTGGCTGGCCCCTGATGTCCTCTTCCTTCCCTGGCCCCTTGATCTCTCTTTCCAGATTCCTCCCTGTATGTATTCTCTCTGCCCACCAGCACCACCTATCCCTTCTCCTGCCTTGCTATTGGCCAGTTCTTTATTAGACCATCAGGTGTTTTAGACAGGCACAGTAACGCAGTTTCACAGAGTTAAACAAATGCAAACATAAATAAGAATAATACACCTTAAAATAATATTCCACAACAGTGGGGTCTTCTAAAACTCTGGAAGACCCAGGTTTGGTCCATGAAAGCATCTGAAAGTGACTGATTTATAGCTGAGTTAATGCATCACATGCATTATGACTCACAGTTACTATGAAAGCAAAGGAGAGATGCTTTGTTGTTGATAGTGAGGATGCTGCAAGATTCTGCCTGTCTTCAGCACTGCATAAGAAGTGAATCTAGAGTGTTTTTCTTGTTTTTGCTTTTGTTTTTTTTTTCTTAAATCTGAAGCCTGGTGCTAAGCTAAACAGAGATCCAGAAAAAGTGTCTGAAATTCAGAATGTTAGTACTAAATACTTGCTGGGTTTTTACCTGTAAACAATCAATGTGGTTGGCATTGGCATTATTTGAGTAGAGTCTGTTCCTTATCTGTGACCTTGGACAGGTTGGCTGACATTTCTAAGGGTGTTCCCTAGTCTAAGAAATGGGGTTGATAATGATTACCATCAAGTATTTGTATCATTATTGGTAATCTGAAATACAAGGTGTTAAAAAAAAAAAAAACTATAAAATACATGAGGCAAGGAAGCATCTATGTGATTCTTCACAAAAAGCAAGCTGATTATTTTTATTTTAGCATGGACATGGATACATTGGGCAGCTTTTGCTTCATACATAATCCAAACCTAAGCTTCATGGAAAATTACATTATACTATGTACTCCATATGAAATATGAAACACAGGACAAATTTGAAGAATAGAGGTGATTGTTGCAGTATCATTTATATCTGAAAACAATATAAATCTCTAATAGTAAGAAAATAGTTTCATAAATTCTAGATAACTCAGAAGATGAAATTATACAATTAAGGAAGTATTTGCAAAGCATTTATAATGATACTCCAAATTGTAATGAAGAGTCTTTTATTGTTTTTGTATATAATATGATTTCATATATATATTTCATATAAGTAGGAGTACTTTGAAAAACCATATATCAATTCTAGTATCAACAATTTTATAAATGTAAATGAATTTTTTAAAAATATTCATCCATCTATCTTAAAATTTATTACCCAATTCTCAATGGGTAAAGTTTATCAGGAACCATGGAAAACTAAGTTCCCTTTGATATAAACATGAATTATCTAATATGTGTTCTTAAATTGATTCGATGCCCGTGAATGACTTCCTGTTTGGGTCTATGTAGAGTGTATGTTGTGATTTGAGATGGAGCAGCTTTAGGCAGCCATCACTGATCAAGAGTTCTCTTTAAGTCTGCAGCGATGAAGACCTGTGGCTGGCGGTGGTGGGATACTAAGTGTGGTCTCTGCTCTCTCTGCTGCAGGTGCTGATAGTCTGCAGCACGGGTTTGGCTGGGATTATGCTGCTCAACTACCAGCAAGATTACACAGTATGGGTGCCGCCTCTGATCATCGTCTGCCTCTTTGCTTTCCTAGTCGCTCATTGCTTCCTGTCCATTTACGAAATGGTAGTGGATGTATTGTTCTTGTGTTTTGCCATTGATACAAAATACAATGATGGGAGCCCTGGCCGGGAATTCTATATGGATAAAGTGCTAATGGTAAGTACTTCAAATGCCCTCCGTTGCTTGAGGGATAAAAATGGTAGCAGTGTTTTCAAAACACACTGTGTGGTTAATTTCCAGAGTAATTCAGTATTTAAATTGTAGAACTCAATCACAAGTGAAGTTTGTCTTGGAAAAAATTGGGGTAGGTCTTCCTGGGACAGAAGAGACCATTTCAGATCCACCTACTGCAACAGTACTCATTAACAGCTCTAAGCACTCACTGTTCTATCCAGTCTGCCCCTCTCTGTGTTGTATAAACTGTAACTGTCTAAGTATTTTGTACTGACTCTTCATAAGCATATTGCATCCAGATTTATCTGTGCAGCCCCTGAAGATCCTCTGTATTAGACATTCAGCTGAATTTTGAAACAATTTGAAAACCATATTCAAATGCTTTAAGGGACTGGAGAGTGATTCTGAGCACTTGCTGCTCATGCAGAGGAGCAGGTATCATTTTCCAACACTGGAATGGTACCCGTACAACCTTCTGTCCTTTCAGTTCCAGGGGATCCCACACCCTTTTCTGGCTTCCTGGGGACTATACACCCATGGTGCACATATGTACAGGCACTCACCCATACACCTAAAATTTTTTAAAAAATTAATAATTTAAGATTGCTTTAAATACAGTTTTATGATGGTTAAATGATAGCAAACTAAAGATACTTAAGACTGAATATGATACCTTGAAACAGCCATTTTGTGGTAGTATGAGGTGTCCAGTTAAATCTGCAGTAAATGTGTGACTATAAAAGATACCTTTTTTTCTTTGGTAGTGAAAAACTGAAGGTAAGTGAACTGACCTATTTGATACTGATTGTCCCCGACTGATAGCATCATCAACTAAATGTTAGATGCATTCATAAGTTCTAAATGAGTTCTATCTGGCCGTTTTCTATGGAATTTCATCTGTATTGCAGTCTCTTGTGACTAGAGCAGTTCAAGGGGAAATTCCGTTGATCAATTTTTTTTTTTTTTTTTTTTAAGGTAAACTCTGTGTAACCCATGCTTACCTTGAACTTGTGCTCTCCCTGTTCCAGTCTCCCTGGTGTTGGGATTGGAGGCAGGAGCCACCATGCCCTTAGTTTTCTTCTGTAGGAATACTAGGGAAGAAGTATTCTGCAGGCTTTGATAGAGCGGTACAGTCCCCCGGGGAATGTTCCTACTCTCCCAACTTCTGACCACAGGTTCTGGTTGACTCTCTCCATATTTCTGCATTACGGAGTAATATCTAGAGCTGTAAATAGCAGGATACAGGTGATAAGAAGGAGGAAATGGTAAGGCTAGATAGCTGTTTTGAAAGTAGCTTGACTGTGGTTTGGTTTTGGTTTCAGGGGCAGGCAGGGTGCTGCTTTTTGAAGTATTTCATGCTTATTAGTCCTACTGTCTAGGTCTTTGTTATAAATAGAAGCTGATGAGTGGGATGTGGTGCTGCACATCTATAGTCCCAGGCTGGTGCAGGAGAATTGTCAGGAGTTTAAAGCCAGCCTGGGCCATACCAGGAGTAGCTGGCCTGCCAGGCCTACGTAATGAAACCTTGGCTAAAAAATTTTAAAATAATAATAATACAAATCAGAAGCCTTTGAAGCAAACTGTTTTTGGTTCATTTTATCCTGATAAGGAAAACAAAACAAAAAAGATATTCTCAGTGTAGGAAAAACAAACTCTAAAAACTGTTGGTTAGAACTGACATTATCTCTTGGGGCCGTAGTGAGAATGTCAGAATGGGTGACGCAAGGAAGATTTTACATCTGCAAATTGCAATCCATCCTGGCAAATTTAGTGATTTGCAAAGTGTTGTTTACCACAGTAGGGCTGTGCCGTTAAAATTCACCTGCTGACTGAATCTGAAAAGATCCCCGAGTTAATGCCGCGTGCTCCATATCTTGCAGGAATTTGTGGAAAACAGTAGGAAAGCAATGAAAGAAGCCGGTAAGGGAGGCGTCGCGGATGCCAGAGAACTAAAGCCGATGGTAGGTGGAGATGAGGAGGTGGCCGTCCTCCACGAGTTTCCCTTTCACTTCTTCTCTCTCTCTGTCTTCACTGACTGCACGTCCTCTGGAGAAGCGTTCGTTGTCTGTATCACGCAGGACATGCTGCTCTTTCTGTTTGTCTGCTTACCCATCACTTGGATGGCAGAACTCCTGTCACAGCTGAGACTACCATCTGTAAAAGTGAGCTGAAAGGAACAGCGGCGTCTCTGCCAGTGCTCAGAGGCCTCCAAGTCAGAACGCTTTCTCTGGTTTTCTGGCTGTCAGGATTTGGTTTTCGTCCCACTGGACATTTAGCGGTATGTTTGAAGCGGCAGTTCATTTTTACCAGTTTACAAGATAACCATGAAGGTTCCTTTCAGCTTGCTGAAGTTCATATTCCTCCTTTAAAAAAACAACAATATTGTTCTGTTTTCATTGCTGTCTTTACCTCTTTGCGGATTTTTCTTCTGTTGCTCAGATTGTACTTTCTTTGCTGTTGTTGTCTCTTTGTTTGTTCATTTGGTTTGGTTTTGTGTTATTTTCACATGCAAACAAGGCGATTACCATCAATACCCACGTCCATCTTGGTGAGAGAGGCTGCTCTTCTCACGCCTTAGCTGTAAAAGGAATCGTTTTTTCCACTCCGTCACAGATGGTAGATTTAGATAGGTAGATAGACAGATAGACAAACAGAAGGTTAATGTATATGTGTATGGATGGATACATGGAGGATCTCATAGATCAATGGACAGGAAAATAGGCTGTTTATTTGGGGGAGAAAAGTGACTTAATCAGTTTCGCACCCCCCCAGTTGTTTCTCTTATAGATAGTCAGTCTCCTGTAGTGTAATAGTACATGGCTCAAACCTGTACTAGTCTAATTAAAATGATGCTACCAATCCAATAGTGACATGAAGAAATGTCACTTATACTGCCTAGTTGTCTTCATTGTTTAGGAAATAAAGAATCCAAACGTAAAACTTTAAAGGGACACATATAAAAAATAACTGTAAAGAACTGGCTTGCCTCTCCCTCCTTTCTGGTGGTTGAAGCTTCCATTAAATCAATCTTCAGTAATAAGCATTTTAAGAACGGTAGAAATAGTTGATGTTGAAGACCAGCCAATTTGGCCATGGACTTGGCATGTATTTCTCTCATGACTCTTAGTAAGTAGAAGATGATTTGTGGTAGACCAGAATACAAGTACCCCTCCCTACCAGAAACCCCAATTTATAGACGCTACTCCTGAGAGACCTGCCGAAGTTACGTAGCATTCTGTTAGAAGCCACAGACTTCTCTGAATAGTATTTTCATTTTTCACCTGTGGCCCGCACCCCAAGGAGTGTATTCATCTTCGTTCGGGTTTTCCTTCACTTTATGTTGCTCATCGGATCATAGCTTTCCTACAAGCTCTGTCCCCAAACACATCTTTTGTGTGCATTGTTCTGCTGGTGTGTTGGGCACTACAGTGTTTAACTCCCAAGAATGTCACTGTTAAGAAGTGTCCCGTCCTGCCCCCCCTGCCCCACCCAGCAGTGGAAAATGTGAGTGGACAGCCCTATTTCTTAAGCATGCCATTAAACATTTCTTCTCATGCCTGGTAAACGTGATCAGAGTTGATGCCTATGTTCCCCCAGCCCTTGTGTCATAAGGAATTATCTGAGACCTTCACCACTGAAGCAAGGGGACCATAAAAAGTGAACCACCTGTTCTCATTTGCTGTTACTCATTCGATGAAAGCTCTCCACGAGAGCATCATGTCTGTTTTGTAATACATACAGTAACAACCACTGCCGCCTGCCTGGCTCCCTCCATATGGGCTGTCTTCATTTAGATTTTTTTTTTATCCTATAAAAATATTTAAGAAAATGAGGTCTTCAGATTGTCCACTTGATAGGGGGTTGTTGAACTAAATAAGAAACTGCCACTTTTCCTCCTGAACTATTTAAGAGACCCTCACTAGTTTAAAACACTTTTTAAGATTCATGAGGTCTCTCTACAATTCTTAGAAGAGTTTGCTGAATGTAATGCTCTGGAGATCTGGCTGTCTGCTTGCTGTTGTACAAGGACAAGATTTCAAAGGGAAACCCAGGCTCCCTGGGGGTGTGGGCTGGAGTAGTGAAGGAATGGGCTATGTGTGTCTCACTGGTGACCTGAAGGAAATATGGCCTGCAGTATTCCAGCATCACAGGTTCGAGAGAGGAGTCTCAACCTATTTTGCCCTGTTGCTGTTGTGACCATGTGTGTATGCTAATAGCATCATTCGTATCTCCTTGCAATGGTAATTTTCTAAGATTATACTCTGTATGACTTTGTTTTCTAGGCTTCGGGAGCAAGTTCTGCTTGAACGTAGCCGGCGGTTATGGACCCCATTGACATTCCAAAACAATATATACACATAACTATGTATTTGTGTGTGTGGGTGTGTGTATATATGTATATGTATGTGTGTATATATATATATATGTATATGTATATACACACACACACATAATCAGCCAAAATCAGAGAAAAGGAACAGGGATTTAATACCTTTTTTATGCTTATTTTTGTCAAACATGTACTCCTTTCATACGGGTGGCTTTTACAAGGCAACTTCCGTCGTTTAATGTTTTCAATTGTAATTGTCTTAATGGAAATGTTAGATTCATATCTGATTAACATTTTTAATAACTAGAGGAAATTTTAACTTTAGTTACTTAACCTAGGTAAAATTATTGTACCAAATTCTTGTGTAAGTTTTTGCAGGGATGATTTCCCTGGTGTATGTTTCAAATCAGCATCTTATTTTACTGATGCCTAAGTCCTAGTACGTCAGACTAGGCGAGTGCGTTCAGACAAATAAGAGACTTCTCCAGTCTGTTTCCCCCAATCAGCCAAGCCATGTCATTTTACTTTCAGAAGCATATGAGTGGGCCCATTATGGGGAAATTTCAAAATAGCTCATGCATTTGTCAGCTGACATTCAAAAGTAACCAACTCCTCAGGTATTTGTAGTTTACCCTATTGCTTCTATAGAAGAAAGTAGGAGACCTAGAGAAAGAAAGGGGTAGATAATCTCTATTATGCAACTTTTCCTGTATTTTGTCTCTTTCCTTTTTTACTTCTAGTAGCATCCACCACACA
Organism: Onychomys torridus; assembly: GCF_903995425.1. Taxonomy (NCBI): domain Eukaryota; kingdom Metazoa; phylum Chordata; class Mammalia; order Rodentia; family Cricetidae; genus Onychomys; species Onychomys torridus. The sequence continues at coordinate 73,820,848 of NC_050444.1, forward strand.
TCCGTGTGCCTGATTTTAAAGGAAGCTGGGGCACCCAGCCCGTTTAGCCTTTCCATTTCTGTGTATTGATTTTCAGCTTAGGTGATTCTAGAAGGCATAAGAGAGAGAAACACGAAGCATGAAGCATTGGGGATTCCAGTGCTTTTGCTCTTGTTTCAGAGACAGGTCAGGAGCTTAGAGTTCAACGGCCATTTGTTCAAATGTTCGCTATCAAATCTGAACACACTGGCAGGTGCTCCCCTCATTGGTCATCCATCAAGTATCCAGAGTTCCACAATGTTTAACTGAAGAATTGGTTAGTGTTACTCCTCAAGTGTGAATGTTCTTTATGTTTGGGGGTATGTTTGGGTTTTGTTGTTGTTGTTGTTGTTTTGCTGGGGTTTTTTTTTAATTCCTAAAGCTTACCAGATATGAATGGCTAATATTCCATTGTTCTGCTTATTGTAATGGTGAATGCTTTAAGAAAAAAAAGTGTAATTTGCTAAGAATAATTCATGATCTGTTTATGCGATAACTCCTTTTTGTTACAATTTTTTTAAAAAAAGCTATTTTTGTTAATGTAAAGTAAATATTTCAGAGCAAATTTTTTAAACTTATTGCACTAAATACAGGCTCTGTAAAAAAAAAAAAAAAAAAAAAAAAAAAAAAAGCCTCAGCATTTATCATTCCATGGAAGGAAAATCTTTTGAAAGAAAGCATTGCCTATGAGAACTAGACAGTGAATTAGACTGGTGTTATGGAATTGCATACAGTGTCCCGAGGGCTCAGTGAGCAGCTGTTTGCTAATGTGCTTCCTTTCAAAGGGTTGGACCTTTAAATTGCTGCAAAAGGTAAATTGTATTTTCTTTTCTAAGTACTGGTGTTCTTTAATCTAGCTAGGCTAAATTTCGCTAAATGCCTTGGTTTCTTTTCAAAGCTCATGAATATTTCTGAACCTTCAGAGTATTTGCAATAAGAGTCTGGATTAAAATGACAACAAACCACACACACACACACACACACAAGAGTTCATGTCTAAGCAGGATCCGGGAAACTAGTGTTGAAAGCATAGCTATTGTGAAATAACAATTCGCCAGAAATTAACATCTAACATCTAGTGTTGCCAAATAGTGTCACTGTACTTTTATATCATTTGAAATGGAATTTAATTATGTAACTTAACAACTGTCCTACTAGGTGAGAGAGAAAAATCAGAGTACCATGTGACTCATAGCCACCCCGATTTCGGACATTCAGAAACATTGGGAACTAAGGTTAGAATGGGCCAAAGCCTGGAAGATGGGTCTCCCACCAGAAGATATTCCAGGAGCTAGCCATTTTAGGAGGTGTCCCTCCAAAGTGACCCAATGATGGACTTGAGCTTGGGAATCAGGTTCTGCTCACTTGGACATCCCTGCATCATGGACTCTTGCTGCCCCTGTTCCATGTGCTCGCAATTCCAGCTACTGGAAACCACCAGGAATGCTTTCTAATTATCATTTGCAACTAGAACTGTAATCAGAAAAGAAAATTTGTATTTTTGTATAACTTGATTGTGTGCCATTTTATATAACAGGTCCTGTTTTACAAATAAATTTTGTTTTACTAACATTGTGTTTAGAAATTATGATCTATGTGTAACCATGTCATTCGAGTTCAATTAATTTCCAGGCTGTTTGCCCCAAGTACATTTGTGTGCCATATAGTTATATGCAAATATGCATATATATTACACGGATGCACACAGAGAGATATTTGATGTATGGAATATCACTCTGCCCTGAGCTCCAATCGTTGATTAATTTTAGAAGGCCTGGCCGAGGCTTGTTAGTAATACTTAAGTGTTCTGCTTGGGTACCCCTGCTGCCTCCTTCATCCATCCGCAAGTCATTCTCCTAGCTATGGGCTGCCTTATTGCCATCTGCTCACCGCTTCCATCTTCTGCCCAAGTGAGAAGAATAGACCCAGAGCAAACATTGTCTGTGAAATCTGGACACCTGGATAACTTTACAAACCATTTTGTTCTGTATTGTGACTTCTTCCTTTTCCTGTGATGGTTTTTCAACACCACACTTTGGAGTCCTGTCTCTGGCGTTAGACGTGGGGTCTCCTTTTAAAAAAAGTACCAGTGCTACATGGTACTTTAGAGTCTGGTGCATAACTTAGACCTTCTGAACTCCTGACTCTAGATAAGTTGTCCTGTTACTGTAATGTGGGAGGAAAAGGGTTGGATTTATTTCAGTGTGAATCCATGAGCCCCATCTTCAACAAGAGGCTTACTGGTGCAATAATAATAAATCAGTAACACTTATCAAGGGCACTAAGATTATATAATCCCTGCATGGATGAGCAGAGCTCAGCACAGGTTGTTCCTTGACACCATTTAATGCAATGGTTAATGTTTAGGATTAAAGTTTTCATCCTAGCCTACAGATAATAATGTTCTAACTCCATGCCACTTAAGTAGCTTAGCTGGCTTGGTTCTCAATCTTCCCTAATGGAGGTCCTAATGAGTGTATTTAAAAATTATGCTTGAAATATGTTTTCTTTGATAGAGATGCCCTTTTACTCATACTTTTTCCTCCCTTCCTTTTTTCTTCTTTCAATGAAAGGCATTAAGCATCTAATTATAACCTCTACCCAATACCACGGACCATATTTGCCTTCTAAACACATTCTGAAGATTACACCCTGGTCAGATGTGGACCCCTTTATCCTGATCCTGGCTGCTTTAAGTGTGACTCACAAATACCTCTCCCTCCTCAGAATAGTACCGGAAATGCATGCTCCAGGTATCTGCAAGCCACACAGTGCCACCACCCCCCTCCACCTCTGGGCCTCAGATATCCCTGTCATGCACAGTCCCTGCTGCTCCGTGCTCTTCCAGGAGGTCCCTCTACATTCAGAGCAGCGTTCTGAAATCAGCTCCAAATCCAGAGCTATTGGTTATGGTGACTTGAACATTTCATTTTATTTTTTATTTTTGGCTTCTCATATGAATTGGGGTTTCCAGTAGCCTTACTGCAATATCTGAGAAATGTCCTTCAAAGAGGTCTGTGAGCTTTTATCTTTTAATAAGTAAGCTCTGGGCTGCGGGCATAGTTCAGTGACAGGAGCAGTTGTTCAGCATTCACAAGGCCCCGCACCACCCTTCTTAAAACATCAATAAGTCAGCTCGTTGTTGCTTTGCTATGGCCACTTGGAAAACAAACAATCAATCCATCAGAAATCTGCAGGCTTATCAGTGCTCCTGATGTTAATCTCCGTATTCCTTTCATGCATTCCATCTGACAGATAGAAGTGCTTGCTACAGTTAAGATGTGGTCTGTGAATATATATTAGCAAATTATGAGATCCTAAGTAAATGCATGAAGCAGAGATTTGTGTTTTGTATTCTAGCATAGAATGATGCCTTTTGCTTTAAATGCATATTCATGTAGCTGTGCTCATTACGGAATGTGTGTTGGCCCTTTTGAAAAGTAACCATTGTTCGTATACAGTGGCTGCTTGCAGAATTAACTTGTCTTCATTTAGTGGCATATGGCCCAGGTTTTAAAAAGACAGGATCTTTGAGTATGTCAAGAAATAAAAAGTCTAAAGTTAGCAAAAACTTAAAAACAAAAGTAAAAATTCAAATATTATATACAGTGAAAAGTTTGAGATAACACACTTTTCCCATTGGAATTTCTTAAATTTGAGCCAAATCTTATATTCCATATTTTAAAAGAACAATTTCAATTCAAAATTTAAAACTTTGAAATTCCCTTTCTTACAGAAAACCTCAATGCAGAACTTATAACTTGTGACTTTCTGTGGAAAATCTTTTCTATAGAACTATTGGGTTCTTTCTTCCTCCCCATTTTGATTTCTTTATATGTATAACAATAGACCAACGATTGAGTTTCTTTTTTGCATGAACAATTGCTGCTTTTGTAAATTACAAATGCAGGATTTAAGTTTGGTATTTTTTAAGGGGATGTGCATTTATTCAAAAGATAAGAAATGGTTAGGGACCCAAATATTACACTGATCTTCAGCTTTTATACTCGGTTTACAACCTAAATGATTTCTTTTCCAGACCAGAAAGCTCAGAAAAAATCAAGCATTTCTTCATAATCTAATCAAGATATAGTTGATTATGAAAACATTGATTCTTTTATATGTGTTCCAGATATCTTTCACTTTATTTGCTGGTATCCAAATTTAATATTTGAAATTCAAAAGCAGGTTTGAGTGGCCATAGGGTCCCTTTGTACTTGTGGAAGCTTTGAACTGCCTCCTAAATGTACCTTACTGCATCTCTAATATGTTCCTCCAAGTGGTTAGACCTCCTACTGCCTATCCACGGGGATGATGCTAATTACCTCTGACCTGAATCAGTTTTATAACTGAAAATAGTATGTGCTTTATAGTTCCATGTTTGGAAGTAGAAAACCACATTACACCAATTAGAAGTATGAGGTGGGATGTGTCCTGGGGAAATTTCTGGCAATGAACCAAATTCTTTCCAGTGGGGTGGGGTGCACCCTAAAAGAGATGAAAAGAGAATCCTTGTAATTATCCATCTACGAAAACACAGCTATTTTGATGTACTCAGATAGGGCATTATGTGGCATAGTGTGACCAGTATATAACTGTCTTAAAATACATCTGTCAACACGAAGAAAAACAGATGAAGATAATGATAATGAGCTAACTGAAGTAGAGTGGGTACTTGATTTAAAAAAAAAAAAAGTTGAGTGACCACTTGTAGGAGCTGATGATGGGAGTAGACGTTGAGCCCCACCCCCACTCCACCCAGCACACACACACACACACACACACACACACACACACACACACACACCAGCCTGGGAGGTGTTGTCTATCTTTCACTTTCCCACACACTAAAGAGCAGGGATAGACCACTCTGCTGATGGATTCTGCCTCCATTTTCCATGTCCACTCCTTCATGCTTTGAGGAAGCCTAAGGGGTCCTTTGCTTCCACAGCTCACCATTAGTTTAGGTATGTAGCAGCTCTCCAGGAAGGCTCTTTAGGTCCTTGGAAAAGTGGGTTGAAGTTTATTAAAGTTTTGACCCCAGTGGATCCCAGTTCATAGCCAAATGTTAAACCCCATTGTCTGGCTGAACAAAGCAGTAGAAATCTCACTGACAAGGTCAGTGGAGAAATAACAAAAATCAGCTCTCTACCCTAACCCTTACAGCTGGAATGAACCTTCCACAGCTATAAATGGAGAAGCCACTGCTGTAAATTTGTGTTAGAGGAGGGCAAGGCCCAACATTTAGTAACTATTGGTTCATTTGTCATAGAAGTATATGACTTAAAGGGAACTTTCTAACTTTTGTCTTTGAATTTACCTACACACCCTGCTGGTTAGGAATATCATTTGTGCTAGTGGTTGCTGGAGAAATGGATTTTAAATCTATAAGTAAGTAAGCTGTGGAAAGATTTGGAGAATACATGCAGAGATAGAAGGGGTATATCAGCTTCTAAAAACTGTGAAGACCCTCTACCTTTACCATGTAGTTATCAGGTCCAGGCCTCCTTGCCCCATAAACTATACTAGAAATATATTACATAGAAATGTGGTGGCTGGAGGTTTTGAGCCAGGGACTATAAATTAACTCTCTCCCTGGCCTCTGGGTTCTAGTCCTCTGCTCAGCATTTCTTGAGTTTTAATATCCAAAGATGGTCATAAGAACAAAGTCAACCCTTTCTGTGTTGTTCTATTGCTCCTCTTTATTGATGCCTTCTGATCCCTCCCTCTCTCGGAACACTGAACTATATTAGAAGAAGTTTCAGTGTGACAGTCTCCAAATAGTTAGGAGCACTAAATGCTCTTCTGCTAGATCTTGCATCTAATGAAGTCAGTTCAAGTAGGTTGTTGTCTGGTTAGAATACAAGACATGGGAGAGAACTCTACAATTAACAGGCAGGGAAGAGCATGAAGGTATCTAACAAAATGCCAGTGGCTCTCGGAAAACAACCAAAGACAAAAGCCTGTCTTTTTGCAGACCAAATGGGCAAATTATCCATACTTCCTGGCCCAGCCTTCCTGAACTTGAGTTTAGGCTAGAACTCATAGAAAAAAGACAACCAAGTTTTGAAGGCCTGTCAACATAGTAGGGACCTGCTGTTGTTCTCTCAGGCACTCTTACATCCCGTGTCAAGCCTAGCCATTGTGATGAGAACGTAAACAACATTCTAATGCCCATTTGTCCTCATTTGTTTTCAGAGTGTTGAAGTAAGTTTTGTGTCACATCTTGTCTCTTTTCGTTAAAAACAGAAGAACTCAGTTGAGACTTCCATGGATTATATAGTTTGGGGTCATCTACCTTCGTGTTATTTTTGGGTTCTTTCTTATTATTGGCGTCACTACACTATGCATGTGAGGAAACAAACATGTAGGTGCTTGACCATGCCCCACAGATGCACTTGTAGCCCTGGTGTTTTTGACTGTCGGACTAACACCATGCAGACGTTACACTCAGAGCATTATGCTCTCACAGGACTGAAGAACTATGTATATTAAGCAATCCACTTTCTGGAGCGATCAACTCTTGCAGGCAGATGAATGCCGAGAGCTCTGAATTGGATGGCATTCCATCTAGCTTCAGAGTTCAATGAGTTTATATGAAATGGAGCTTTGAAATGTTTTACTTGTGCAGAAATATGAACTAGAAAAAAAAGTGCTGGTCTATTGCTGTTTTCTCTGTATGGACTCAGTTGCCAGAATTATTATGAAAACTGTATTTTAGTCTAACAAATGTATAGAATTTTTTATGTAACAAATAAAATTTTATAGGAAAGAATGTCATTGTCTACTGTGTCCTAACCCTTTCCCACACCCATGGTGGTAGTTGATAGAAAGTAGTCCTGGCTTCAGGTCAGGCTACTGCTGCAAGAGTAGCAGAGAACTTCCCAGCTTCTCTTCCTCCTCCCCATCTGAGCATGTTCCAGGGTCTTAGACTATAAAGTATTAATGTGCCAGGTTGTGTTTCTAAAGTCTAAAAGTCTAAAGAGGACAACAGGGAAATCAGCAGCTGGTATCTGAGCGACCATGTGGCCATATAACTGATAGAGTTACAGAGTTACAACTGAGTCCAATCCAGGTAGAAGAGAAAGGCCTCCATGTGTGATCTTCACCATGGAAAGTGTTCGGGGCACCAGTGCAGTGGTGCAGGTGCCCAAAGCCTCCATTTGTAGTGAATTAGTGGGTGTGGACAGTTGAGGCAGGCCATCATTAAAGCAGCAGCTGTGCCCCCTTAGAATTTGTAAAAGATCAAGTTGATTCAAAACTATTTTAAGTGATACTAAGGACTCCAGAAGGGATTGGCTTCCTAGGCGGAGGATCTGTGGCCAGACCAGGAAATCTCTACTTGTTTTATAAGTTGTGAGTTTTCCTGAGGCCTGAGCTTCAGAGTGATGCCTAGGTAGCCCTGATGTGTATGCCAGGCTGCTAAAGGAGCTGCTAACAGCATTTGTGAGGTGTCTTCAAATACTGCAGGTGTTTGAGATACTGAAGAACTAATCAGTCTAGACTCGTGGGGGTTTTTTTGGCATGGTTCTGATACAGAATTATATCCCTTCTATATAATCCTCCTAATGACCAAGGAGCTTATGAAAAGTCTCATTTCCTGAACGGTACCCTAAAGTCATTCTCTGTGCCTATGGTCATGAAAAGTACGTCCTGTCATAGAGCCCCAAACTTCAGAAAATATAGGAAGATCCAAGCTCTTTGACATGTGTCCCTTAATGATAGGGATACGGTCTGAAGAAATGCATCATCAGGCAATGTCATTGTCGTGTAGATATCTTAGAATATGTTTATACAAACTTACATGGATGGAGTATCCCTGGGTAAAATGATCTTAGAGGAGACTGACTTCATAAATGCAGTAAATTACTAACCAAAATATTACAACTGTACTCATGAAGCCCAACTTAATGCGCATGTAGTGATGAAAAACTGAACTGGTTAGATAGTATGCAGCTCTGAGCTCTCACAGAGGTTGAGCAGTTCAAAGGAAGCCAGTGTCCTATGAGGCTGCTTGGCTTCTGCATTTCATCGGGTGCTGTGGGAGTAACCCATGCACAGGATTGTACCTCATCATTACTATTTTAGATGTAGCACATGACAGTGAGGCCTTTAATTCGGTGTCATGCTTCATTTATTGTCCAAATTCTGAGAAACATAGTTTTAGGAGTTTTGCCTTCTAGGTTGACTTGAGGATTCTGGAAAAAGAAGAGCTGACCATCAAACCATCACAAGGTTTTATCAAGTTTTTAATAGAAATCTTAAAGTTCCTGAGATCTTACCAAGATCCTAGGCCAGATCTGTCAGCATAGAGCAGCAACAGCTCAGAGAAATTGCCTTTAAGATGAACTGGGGGTTTTCAGCCTTGTGTCCTCTCACTGGGAGACATGATGTTAAGGGTGTGTGGTCAGTTACTTTCTCCATCTCCCACAAAGGATTTTTGCAGCTTACAACAAAATAATTTAAACCAATAAGAAAGGAAAAGAGTTATTTAAGAAACTCTGGGCTGGGCATATGACTACACTTCATTTTTTTTTTTTTTCAACATTTCCAGCAAAGAGAAAAAGTCAATATAGGGACATACATTTTAAATGTTAAGTAAAAGTTACAGCTGCATAGAAGGTGAATAGGAAAGACTAGGCAGAACAGGCTGTAAATAGGATATAATAATAGTTAATAGATTAGAATAACTTTCACAGTGTAGTAGATGCTTTATTGATTATGTTAATATTGATAGTTGATAGGTTAATTGGAACTTGTTAAGAAAGAAAGTTGTTTAAATGATTTTTTAAAATTTTGATATATTAATATTCATAGTCAGTGTTTGGATTTTTGTATTTTTGAGACAAGGTCTCATTATGTAATATAGACTGTCCTTGAATTCATGATCCTCCTGCCTCCTGCCTGAGTGATGAAATTACAGATGTGACACATGGTTATTGGATAATCTTTGACAAAGGCCTATTAATTTTATGATTCTTGAACTCCTCTGAAGTTGTCTGCTGAGTAATTAACACTAGTGGATAGTGTCATTCCCAAAGAGTAAACATGAAATATTGAGTTTTTAAAATGAATCAAAAATTTACCAACTATGGTAGCAAATAATTTTATAGTTTTCTTTCCAGTGTTTGTATATCTCAGATCCATGAATATTATTTTCAGCAATTTACCTTTATTGACTCTTTCCCAGGCATTTAGTTTTTCAAAGCATCAATTTTCATAAAATTGCTTTGTCATATTTTTACTGGTAAACAACAGAGCAGCCACCTCACCCTACTTAACATACATCAACAAACACACCTGACTTCTGCCAAGCACAACCCACCATCGCTAGAACAGGCACAGGCGCCAGAGCCTAACTCCCTCTCCAGGAACGCTGAGCATCCTGTAATTATTAGCCTTCTGTAAAAGGCCGGAAAATGTCAGGTAATCTGGCAAGATGGCTAAATGGAAGTCATTACATTAAAATGATAATTATTCTTGTGTTAAAATGATAATTAAGCTCTGTGTTGGGAGCTTATGGATAATTCCACTTTGGTTGCTTTTTGTTTTCTTTGCTTGTCTGTGTACATAGAATATTCCTGTGGTTTTTTAATATGAAGAAATCACATTATATTTTAAAACAAAAACAAAAGGTGAGGTGAGCTAATAAAACAATAGTAACTAATCTAGTGGACTAGAAGAGAAGGTTCCCAAACAAATCCTAGTACCAGTCAGAATTTCATAGAAGATAAACATATACACCAGTCCAATCAAGGAGAGGATTTTAAGTAAATGACATTTAGGACCATTCATTGGCTCTCAGTTTGAAAACAAGTCTTAGTCAACTCTAAATAATTTTTTTTTTTTTTTTTGTGATTAGGCAAGGGAAGAGTCAAGAACACTAGTCAGGAGGATTTAATAAATTTTGAAGGCTTAGAAAAATTACAAGAATGATAAGCTGGTGAGATTCATATCCGCTTTGTGGAAAACGTGATGGTAAGGTTCATTCTAGATGCCTTTCCTGAGCATGTCTACCCCAGTGTGTCCAGTGTGTCCAGTTCAGTAAGCATTTCTGAGGCCCAGCAGAGGTATGGGGTCTCAGCCCAGTGGGGGATGAAGCCAGCAATGGAGTTACAATGAGAGGTCGGGGTGGGGAGCACCAAGCAACTTGCTGAGGTCATCAGGAGACTACCTAAGTCTTGACGGGTGAATAGGAATTATCTGAATGATGAAGGGGAAGGGGCAATAAAACTAAACTAGTATGACTGGGGTGGAGAAAACAATCACCTAGACAACCATGGCAACAGAAGGAGAAAGAGTCTTTCTGGGGATGTCCAGAGCAAAGAAGTTGCAGGTATGCGACTGTGGTGAAGATAGGGTACACTTGTGTGCTCCAACCTATGCTAAATTGTAGGGGCTCTGAGCCCTGAGGACTCTGAGGATTGGCCTAGGTATATGGAGCCTGGAAAGAGGTAGAAATGGAGGAGGAGACAAGGATATGAAGAGGCTGGAGCAAGGTCCTGAGGAGCTTGGGTCAAGAAGAGGACAACAGGGAAATCGGCAGGCATGGCGACTGATGACATGTGTACTTTATCAATCCCTCATTTATATACATACATATATACACACATACATATATACATACACACATACATACATACAAACATACATATGGTAGGTGGGTGTGTGCGTGTGTAGACTAGAAATCCATGCCAGACATTCTTCTTCTACCCTTCCCCCCATATTTTGGGACAGGATCTCTTACATGCAGGCCTATCCTCAGGATGATGTGTGCCACCTCTTTTGTGGGGAGCTGGTGAGAGATGACCGAATTCATTCAAGCTCTGGTTCTCTAATTCACTGGCTATTAGAAATGTCTGCCTGTTTTGCTCAAGTCTCTGTTGTAAAGCCTTTGTAATGTAAAAAAAAAAAAAAGTTAGTTGCTTGTCTTTAAACTATTTCTTTAGGCTGGAAAGGGCTTAAGGGCTTCTCCTTTGCCTGATGGATGAGCCCCTTTAGTGTCTGGGCTTCAGTTGAGAGTTCCCTGTAGCAGGAATCTTAAAAGTCTTATTAATAAAATCAAACCTGAGGCCAGTTATTGGGGTGAATGCTGGAAGATCAGAGAAACAGAACAAGCCACAACTACCTCACCTCAACAGTTCCTCAGCTGATCCTGTTTTCTCAGACTGGAAGCCTGAGTCCTCACCCAGAATGAATCTCAGCTGAACTGCTGCTCCAAAGCCTGAATGCTTAACCAGCCAAATGCTTCTAGTTTCTGGTCTTCACGCCTTATATAACCTTTCTACTTTCTGCATCACTCCCTGGGATTAAAGGCTGGATTTCTGGGATTAAAGGCGTGAGTCACCATGCCTGGCTGTTTCCAATGTGGCCTTGAATTTATGGAGATCCAGAAGGATTTCTGTCTCTGGAATGCTAGGATTAAAGGCGTGTGCTACCACTGCCTATCCTCATGTTTAATATTGTGGCCATCCTATTCTCTGACTCCAGATAAGTTTATTAGCGTGCACAATATTTCAGGGAACACAATACCACCACAGTTCCCAAGCTAACCTGACTTAGGTAGCTGCTTTCCTGCTTGTCCCCTTAAATGTTTATTTCTGTGTGAAACAGGAATAATTTACTTTTAGTGCATACATGTTTACATATTTATGTCTTTTCCAAGAAGGCATCCATACAGAAAGATTATTAAAATAAAAAGCACAAGGCAGGCAGGAGTAACAAATGCCCTAAACTCCAGAGCAAATACGTCACAGTATATTAAGACATGAAATACTTGAGCTTCCTAGCAATGTCAAGAGAAAAGGAACACACTACTGTTGGTAGAGTTTCTTCAGTGGTAGAAGAGAGTACAAGCATTCTTCGAAATACTGTCAGTACAGAAGCAGCCTTCTCAGAGAGATGGCTATGAGACCTGTGTTCAGCTCCCCAGAACTCATGTAAAAGCAGGATATGGCAGTGGGTGCCTGTAAGCTCAGTGCTGGGGGTTGGGGTGGAGACAGGTAGAGAGAGGATGCTTGCTGTCTAACAAGTCTAGATTAAACAGCAATGTTTAATGTATCCATGTTCAGTGAGAAACCCTGTCTCACAAAATAGAGTAGAAGAGGGGTAGAGGAAGGCTGTTTAGTGCAACAACTTCTAGCCTTCACATACACACACATGGATGTATTCACTTTCACATGTGCGCGCACACACACACACACACACACACACACACACACACACAAGTTTTCTATTTGTTTTTTTTTAAGCAAGAAGAAAAAAGCTCCCTAGTCTCTACCTTACATAAATTCAGTCTAAGACAGCAAAGGGATAAGCAGATGATTGGCATAGAGTATGCCAGTTACTCTAACAGAGTTAGCTCAGGAGTGCAGGGAGACCCACATGAAGGTGGGTGGGGTAACGAGGTGGAGATATAGTAAATAAACAGGCGCGTGCGTGCGTGCGTGCGTGCGTGCGTGCGTGCGTGCGTGCGTGCGTGCGTGCGTGTGTGTGTGTGTGTCTGGGGTTCTATACTAAAGAGCATGTCTGGGGACATGAGACTAGAGAAGTCAAAAGAGGGCAGATCTCAAAGGTCCTGTGGGCCGTCCCAAGAGACTTGACTTTATGATGAAAGAAGTGTGGACTCTGAGCAAGGGGAATCTCTCTGTGTAAATAGTATATAGTGTTATGATCTTCCCAGTTAGGAATAAGCGAGGAGCCTTTTGTAATATGTCAAGTGAGCAAAGATGAAGTCTTTACCTTGGATTCCAGCAACAGAAGAAGAATACGGGGATGTGTTTAAGAATGAAATCAATAGAACTGGATGTTCAGAGGGGGTCCAAGAGGAGTCAGGTGTGACTGACTCTCCAGGGCCTGATTTCCATGGAATAGTGGATTGGAAGAGAAAGAACCGTGGTAAGCTGTTTGCATTAGTTGGAGACAAGATGAAACACCAGCAGTGAAACATGTGAATTCGTCTTCAATCTTCCAGTCCAATTACAGGCTGTTATTTGCTCTCTGTGCCTTGGTTTCTATACCTACACAAGGAGATGCATTCAGCCTGTGCTGTAGGATTATTTTGATAGCAAATGTGGAGAGGAACACACTTCAAAACCGGTTACATACAACGGAATTGGTATTTCCTGATGCCTAAGAGTCAGTGTAATATAAAGGAGAGAGAAAGGGGTTGGAGTCATAGATGTGGGATTGAATTTCTTTCTGGCACTTGTATACACTCTGTGATCTAGAGGAGCTGGGTTCTCTGTCTTCCTTTGTAAAATGAGAATAATAATGTCTTACAGGAATTTGTATAAAGTTTAGTGGTATTCTTTTTCATTCACGTAATCATTACCTAACACATATTCAGAGTCTCTACTGTCTATTATGAACAGAAAACAGAACTGAACAAAGCAAGCTGGAGTCTCTATAGAAAAGCTAATGGTGGGGTGAGGTGACCAAAATGGAAAACTAGGAAATTCAAAGGCTCTCTCCTTCTGAAGGAATGGTCAGGTTGGTAAAAACTCTCAAATCAACTTTTGCCAGACTCTGGAAACTTAACAATAGTAATAATACAAAATCATAACTTAAAAGCAGGAGAATGCTGAGTGAAGAAAGTTTAATAAAAATACACTCAGGCATTTTAGCTTACCAGCACAGTATGCCCCACTCAGTGGCAGCTGAGGGTGTGGTAGCATAGCCTGTGTTCTTAGAATGGCTTGCTGGGGCCACAGTGACCAGTATGGCCCTTGTTCTCAGAGCTGTTTCTTTGAATGGTGTGGAGGCTGTCTGCAGAATCAGCCCCAAAGCCTTCTTTAGACCCTTCTTAAATCTGCAGGATGTCTGCTAAAAGCATCTAGAGGCAAATACTCTCAGAGAAGTGTGCAAGAGTCTAGTTGTGTGTGGGATAATACCCACGGGCAAGAAGCCTGGAGAAAAGAAGTTCAGAGCTGGACAGGCATTGGAGAACGAAATCTTTGACACCGTTCCACAGCGTGCTCCTGCATGTGCCCAGAAATTGTAAAGGCTACATGGATGCCTTAGTCAGCGGTTCTCAACTTTCCTAATGTTGCAACCCTTTAATGTTGTGGTGACCCCCAACTATAAAATGATTTCATTGCTACTCCGAAACTGTAATTTTGCCACTGGTAGGAATCGTAATATAAGTATTTTAGATTCCTGATGTCCTCAGGTGACTCCCGTGAAAGGTCGTTTGACTCCAAAGGGGGTCGCACCCCACAGGTTGAGAACCACTGGTGTAGGTGCAAGGGGGAAAAAAAGCAACCCTGAGAAGACCTTGAATAGTTTACCTCTGGGTGACTCTCAGGATGTGAGCAGGAAGTGAAGGCCAAAGCAGAGCGGGAGAACAGCCATGCTAAGCATCATGGGAATGTCCACACACAAAATGAATCTTCAGACTAGGAAATGATGTTTGGGGAGGCTTGAGAAGTCCAAGTATTGAAAGAATCTATCACAACACTAGCCACGTAGAGATTTCAGTAACCACATACTAAAGTTTAGGTTGAATACCATCTTTACCAAAAAATAGTTTAGAGAAGTCAGTAAGTAAATAACTGCACCCTACAACAAGCAACAATTCAAAAAGGAGGAATAAATAAGCCTAGGGAGGGCTGGAAGCTCAGCTCAGTGAGAAGAATGTTTAATTAGCATGCAGGAAGCCCCGGGTTTGATCCCCAGCCCTACAGAAAAACAGGTATGCTATAGTGGCCTTTAATTCCAGAACTTAGAGAGGGGTGAGGGTGAAATGTGGAGAATCAAAAATTCAGGATCATGCTTGGCTACATGGTGAGTTCAGGGCCTGCCTACATGTATATTCTCATTCTCTCTCTCTCTCTCTCTCTCTCTCTCTCTCTCTCTCTCTCTCTCTCCCTCCTCCTCTCTCTCCCTCCCTCCCTCCCTCCCTCCCTCATGGAATAGGTAGAGCCTGATTCCCAGAATTGTTATAGTATTTTAGATGTCCACCTTCAACAACAAAAAAATAAAGTATAACCTGTTAATAGGAAAACTTAGTAGAAACTCTGATTCAGCCCAGTTATTGGACTTACAGAGCCTTTAAATGAATTAAAAACAAAACAAAGAAGCAAACAAACCATAAATCTAGACATCCATGAAACTCAACACGTTCCATGTGGAATATATACAAAGGGAGCCACTGTAATCAAATAAGCAAATCTGAGGAGGTTTGTTGCCATCCAAACTAATCTTCAAAGAAAAAATGCTGGAGGGCATCTTTCAGGCAGAAATGAAAAGACAGTGGATATTTACCTTAGCCATATCCAAAAAGAAAAGAAGGAAGGAGAGAGGAGGGCAGGAAACAAGAGCAACAGGTGTCTCCACAGATAAACATACAAACTACCACTGCTCTTCTTTTCCTTTTCTTTTTTCTATATGCCTAAAGCAATAACTATAAATCTATCCGAACTGGCACCCCCAATGCATCAAGTAGTAGCACATGCTCTTCCTAAGCCAGCGGTCAGCAGGAAGTCTACATTTTGTTCAAGTGACAAGACAGTGAAGTGGAATAGTAAATTAACTGCATGAGTCCAAGTTCAGCGCCACTCAGATGCTGTGGGAGCTGGAGATGAACTTGGACCTCAGGTCTCAGCTAAGGAAGCTGAGCATCCCAGCAGCCAAGGAAACTCAGTTAATGGCGGTGGGAAGACAATCATGGCCTTTGTTGCATATCCTTAACTTCTATCCTATCAGAAAATTCAAGTCCAGCTAGTACAGACTTTTAAAACCAAAAAAAGAAAAAGAAGAGCAGCAGAAAGGTTTTGTGGTCTTTATTGCTCAGAAAAGAGTTCTGCCTAAAGCCAGCTAAACAAAGCTACAGGAAAATAAGCGAAAGCGTCCCAGGCACTGCACTCTAAGAGCCGCACACAAGCGATCCCGGATGGCTTGGCCATTCCAAGGGAGCTTATGAGCAGGAGAACCTGCATGAAACTGGATAGCAGCCGGTTCGTAAATGCTTCTTTGGCTGAAGCAAGCAGAATGATCAGAGACACGATTCATGGGATGTGTAAGAATCTCGCGAGTAAAGATATTCCTTGGGGAATTTTCTGGATTTCAGGTATAAACAAAAATGACTTTTAAAATGTTCACCATACTGTTTTTTAAGTAATACATGATGGTAACACCAAGAAGGGGGCGTACAGAAGCATAAGGAGAATTTTGTATGCTGTGGAACTAAATTGCTGTTATTTCAGACTAATCCATTGCTAACTTGAGATGTTAATTCTAACCACCAGGGCAACATTATGGAAGTATATTCAGAAAAGGAAATGAGAAAGGAGCCAAAGTAATAAAGAAAATTGATTAGCCAAACATAGTGGTGCATGGCAGTAACTCCAACATTTAGGAAGATGAAGCAGGAGGATTATAAGTTTGAGGCTGCCTAGGCCAGGCAACAAGACCCTATAAGAAATGATAAATTGTTTATTTTTGACAATTTCAGACATTTTTAAATTTTTTAAATTTATATATATATATATATAGACTGAACCCAAGGCCTTGCACTTGCTAGGCAAGTGCTCTACCATTGAGCTAAATCCCATACCCCGACATATATTCTTATATAATGAATTTTGATCATTTTCACTTTCCATTACCTTCTCTTTCTTCTCTCTCCTCATGAAATCCTTCTCTCTCCTACCGCCCCCACCCATGACCCACTGAGTTTAATTAAGGTTGAATATTAGCATGGTGTTATTTCCTAGACCAGGGGCAACTTACCAGCGGTTCCACCACTGAAGAAATGACATCCCTCTCCACAATAACCATCAACTGCCAGCACCTCTCAGGGAGAGGTGGAGTCCCATGAGCCCTTCCCAGTCCGTGAGGAAATGTTGGCAGGCTCAGTCTTGTACAGGTTTTGTACAGGGCACTATAGTTCCTGTGAAGTCATGAGTGCAGTGGTCATGTCATGTCCAGAAAACTTCATAACACACTTCCTCATCCTCTGGTACTTACAGTCTTTCCATCTCCTCTCCCACAATGTTCCCTGTGTGTGTGTGTGTGTGTGTGTGTGTGTGTGTGTGTGAGAGAGTGTGAGAGAGAGAGAGAGAGAGAGAGAGAGAGAGAGATCCCATTCAGGGCCAAACACTTAGCAACCGTTTATTTCAATCACTTTTACCAGTTATGAGTCTGCATTAACCACTAACCAGTATATTTCAATCACTTTTACCAGTTATGAGTCTGCATTAACCACTAACCAGTATACACCAAAGCTTCTCTGACCCAGGCTGAGAGCAGCACTAATCATGGGTTCAAGTAAGCACACAAACAACAAAACAATTTTCTCTTTGAATACACATGAAAGAATGCAGTAAGTAGTGGGGGACTGAGAGACACAGAAGCTTATATACACAGAAAACAAAGAACAAAACATCAGAATGACACCCTTTCTTATGGGTGATTATTTTGAATGCAAATGGATAGAGCTTTCTCGTTAAAAGTCAGAGTCAGAGGGATGTGTTGAGAAGAACATAATATTGCTACATGATATCTCCAAAGAACTCAGTCTAGATTTAGAGTACATTAATTTGATAGGAACTAGAAGGCTAAAAATTATATTCTGTGCAAGCCATAACCAAAAGCAAGCTGGTATTAAGACAAAAGTGGGGGTTGGGGATTTAGCTCAGTGGTAGAGTGCTTGCCTAGCAAGCACAAGGCCCTGGGTATGGTCCTCAGCTCCAAAAAAAAAAAAGCAGACAATTAAGACAAAAGTGGATGTTACTAAAGAATATTTTATAATGATATTTATAATGATAAAATGTACAAACTGTTGATAACATACAGCAATGATAGACATATGCACACTTGATAAGAGAACCCCAAATCCATGCAGCAGGGCTGAGGAGATTCAGTAAAATGCTTGCTGTACAAACAGAAGGACCTGAGTTCAGTCCCCCAGCTTCCATAAGCCAGATGTGATTGCACGCACTTATAATACTGGTACTGGGGAGGTAGCGGCAGGTGGATCCCTGGCCTACCCTGCTTTCAAGTTACAAGTCAGTGAAAGAACCTGTCTCAAAAAACAAGTTGGAAGGCGCCAGAGGAACACATTCAAGGTTGACTTCTGACCTCCACATGCATGCATGTGTACATATATATCTATGTGCACACGTGAATACACATGCACACATTAGCGTGCACACACACACACACACAAGTTCAAGAAACAGAAAACTGACAGAATTAAAGGAAGAAGTGGGTGAATCAATACTCATAGGTGGGATTTCATTCTTCCATTTTCAATATGGATAAACACTAGACCGAAGATCAACAAGGAAACAGAAGAGTTAATAACATGAAACGTCCAGCTAGCCTGTGTGTCTTTAGCATGCCCTGCTCCACAGCACTGTTCTCAACAGGACCCAGAACACTATCTTAAACTGTAAAATAGGTCATAAAAAGTAATAGGAAACTGTAAAAGGTTTTATTATAGAAACTATGTTCCAGGTCAAAAAAAGGAATGAAATTTGAACATTAACAAGGAGCTTTGGTAAGTGTACATGTTTGTGGCAAATGAACAACACACTCCTCAATAACCACCTAAAACACAAGGGAAATAAGAAAATATTCAAAGATAAAGAAAATGATGCAACAGAGTTAAACTGATGAAAGGCCCCTAAGTCGGTACATATAGGGAATATAAAGCCAACTGCCAACATTAGAAAAGAAAGTCAAAACATTAATCTTAATTGCCAACAAAGTAAATCCAAAACAGACAGAAGAAAGAAAAGAAAGGTTAGAGTGGAAATCAAGGAAAGGAATTAAGTAAATGGAAGAACAAAGTGACAGTTCACTTGAAAAGATGAAAAAAAAAAAAAAAAGATACCTAACAGACTTTTAAATGGCTTGACCAAGAAAAATTAACATTGATAGTTTTCAAGCTCTTTCAAAATGTAGAAGAGAAACATAAACTTTGATAACAAAGTCAAAGACATCACAAGAAAATAATATAGAGATCTTTACCCCTTGTAATATAGATGGAGACATTTCTAGTAATAAGCAATGA
The DNA here is from genome assembly GCF_903995425.1 of Onychomys torridus. Taxonomy (NCBI): domain Eukaryota; kingdom Metazoa; phylum Chordata; class Mammalia; order Rodentia; family Cricetidae; genus Onychomys; species Onychomys torridus. The sequence goes on from NC_050444.1 coordinate 73,839,884, forward strand.
AGCCCACTGGCATATCCCAAGACCTCTGTGCCAAGCCAAGTGAGACTTATCTAAGAAAATGCAAAAGTGAGCAAAGCAGATTCATAAGGTGGAGGGGTGTCCAACATGACCCACTGTGGATCCAGAGAAGGCTTTCGATCGAATTAACAGCCCTCCCATGACTGAAAAAGAAACCCTCAACAAACTGGGAACAGAAGGGGACTCCCTCAGCCTGATACAGGATATTTAGGAAAACAAAACCCAGATAAATAACATCGTAATAATGTTGATAATGATGAAAGACTAAAAGATCCCTCCAGATCAAGAAGAAAAAGAATTGTCATTTCTATTCAATATTGTACTACTGAGGATTTTTTGCAGGAAAATTAGATAAGAAAACTAAGTAAAGACATATAACTTCAAAAGAATGATTAAAACCCCTTTATTGGGTGGCATCATGTGAAGTAAAGTCATAAAGAATTCACCCATAACTTAAAACTTAAAATTGATAAATAAACATTGTTGGAAGATGTAGGGTCAACACATATATAAACCATCTTTGTTTCTACACACTAGCAGTGAACAATCTGAAAAACAAATTAAAATAATTTCATTTACTTCAAAAGAAATAAAACTGACAGATAAATTTAGCTGAGTTGATGAAAGCCATTTGTATGGAAGTCTACAAACAGAATACTTTATCATTTAGAAAAATTTACATGGCAGTGCTACCTACAATAAGCCACATAGTTACTGCAGTCCATTTTCTCCTTACTCTTTCAGAAATTAAAGCTGATGATTTGAAAATTCATTAGGAATTACAATGAAACCCATATAGTTGAAACTGTCTTCAATTCCAATAGTAAGTGTGGAAAAGCATCACTTTCTGGTGTCAAAACCCACTAACAGACTAAAATAAGGCAATGAGGTACTGACACAGGCTAGAAATTGAAGGAGTAGAGTTAAAATATGGGGTAAAACTGTATTTGTAATCAACTGATTTTAGTAAGGACTAGTGGATGAAACAATTGTCACTAATGTCAATAACCGTCACTTTTACAACTAGATAGCCATAGGTAAAACCATTAAGTTGATTTCCCACCTTATGTTGTGTGTGTGTATGTATGTATGTGTGTGTGTGTGTGTGTGTGTGTGTGTGTGTATGTATTTATTCAAAATGGAGCAGATACCCAAATCTAAGAGCTAAAACTAATAAACTACTGGAAGAAAAATAAGGCTAAGTCCTTGTGACATTGGTTTGACAATAGTTTCTTGGTTCTAAAACCAGAAACAAAGTCACAAATGAAAATGAATAAATTGGACTTCTTCAAAACCAAAAAGGTTATGATTTAAAAGTCAGTTAATGGGACTGATCTTTGGCTCAGTTACTAAATTTATCTACTGTATAACCATGAAGACCTAAGTTCAGATTCCCCAGAATCCATGTAAAAAGCCAGGCATAGTGGCACATACCTGTAACTTCAGCTCCGGGGGATTAGAGACAGATGTTAGAGACAGATGGATGCCTGAAGCCCATTGGCTGGCCAGCCTACCTGAATCAATTAGCTTCAGGATCAAAGAGAGACCCTGTCTCAAAGGTGTGTGTGTGTGTGTGTGTGTGTGTGTGTGTGTGTGTAACTATGTAGTGTGATTGAAAAAAGATACCCAACATCTCCCTGTAGTCTCCATGTGCATAAACACACAGGTGCACACACTGTACACTTTTAACTATATACACCATACACACACACACACACACACACACACACACATACACACACACAAAGAGCGAAGTATGAAAACACAACCCCACCAAATGGAAGAAAGGTATTCACTCATCCTATACTGACCAGATTCTAAAAGCCTCATATATAAAGAACTCCTACAATTAACAGAAAGACAACCCAAGATGAGCAAAGGACTTGAATAAACATTTCTCCAAAGATTTTTTAATGGCATGAAGAACATTAAAGATGCTGAACTTCATTACCATCAAAACAGTAATGTAATACAACTTCAGATGGCTATAATCTCCTAGATGCTAACAAGTGCTGGCAAAGACAAGGAGTGATGAGAACCACCCTGCAATGTTGCTGGTTTGGCTGTTTTCAGTCAGTTAAACCCAGAATTAGTTATGACCCAGCAATTATACCTTGGTATATACCCAGAGTAATTGAAAATGTGTTTTTTTTTAAAGCTGTACAGAAGTCTTCACAGCAGCACTATTTACAATAACCAAAAAGTGCAACAACTCATTGTCCTCCAGCTGCCAAATGACAAGATGAAGTACCTCCACACAGTGCAGACTTCAACCATAGAGAGGAGTTGGGGGCAGTGAGTGGACCCAGAGAGTAAAAGTGTGTGCTATGCAAGCTTGATGGACTGGATTCAGTCCCTGGAACTCATGGTGGAAAGGGAAGACTGGTCTCCTGACAGTAGTCCTCTCTCTGACCTCTACATGAACACTGGCATGCTGTGCTCCCCCTGACATCATACATACACATGATAACAATAAATAAAATTTTAAAGGAATGCATTATGGATACATTGTATAATATGAATAAACCTCTAAAATACACTAAAGAAACCAGACACAACATGAGACCCATTGTCTGATTCCATGTACATTAAGGGTCCAAAATATGCAAAGTTCATAGAGTGAGAAAGTGTGTCAGCACTTGCTATAGTCTTTGAAGAAGGAAATAGGGGGTCACTGCTTGATAGGTGTAGGGTTTCCTGTGGGGTGATTAAAATATTCTGGAATGAGATAGTACTATTGGTTACATAACTACATAAATGTATTGAATGTCCCCAAGTTGCTTGCTTTAAAATGGCAACATTTATGTTATATAAGTTTTTCCAAAAAACATAAAAGCTAATGGCACTGTTAGCTATTATTTTCAACTTTAAAAAAAAATAATTTGAGTTACAGAGAATTAGGATGAAAATATAGAGTTATTTTGTCTTCTTCAGATTCCCTGTATGTGTTTTGTTACATTTGCTTTACTGTTCTTCCCCATCTCCCTCTCTCCTCGTCTCCCTTTGTTCATAGGACTTCTTTTAATTTTTATATTTTTTTCATTAATGTCTTTTTTTGGCGAGGGGAAAAAAAAGAATGGTCTAGTCAGTGCTCCAGTCTGAGATCACACTTGTAATTTAACTTTAATATCCCATTCATGTCCTTTCATTTGGATTGGTTCCTTGGTCCTTTGTTGCCACTCATGGCGACACTTTTTAAAGAACCAGGCCATTTGTTTTATAGAATATTCTTCCATAAGACAGGGAACTGTCTTGAGTTTCCTCATAATTAGATCTTGAAGCAAAGCAATTCTGGCAGCTATGCCGTACACTGTGTCCTCAGAACTTGAAGTCAGGAAGCCTACCTGTCCCATCTCCATGATGTTAGCTTGACCACATCATTCAGGTGGATGGTCTTGGTCTCTGTGCTGCAAATAAACTCTTACCCTTTGTAGTTAGTGCCTTAGGATAGATGTTTTGAAGCAAAGTAAATGTCCCATTTCTCATTGTCCTAGTTAGGTTCTCTGTTGCTATGACGAACACCATGACCAGAAACAACTTTGACCAAGACCCGATTTATTCGTCATTTAGGTTACAGTGCTTCATCCAGGGAAGTCAAGGCAGGAATTCCAAGAGGCTCAATCAGAAACCACAAAGGGATGCTGGTTCCTGGTGCACATCCTCTGGCTTGCTCAGCTACCTTTTTGATGCAGCCCAGGCTCAACTGCCTAGGGGCGGTGCTGCCCATGGTGGACTAGGTCCTCCTACATCTATTAGCAATGGAGGAAATGCCCCACAGACATGTTGGAGACAATTCCTCAACTGAGATTTCCTCTTCCCAGCTATGTCTAGGTTTGTGTCAAGCTGACATAAACTATGAGACTCATCATCACCCCTTCACCCACCACCATCAGCATCTATTCATATAGTTCTTAAGAGACAAAAAATGTGACAGTGGCTGTCACCAGATGGTAATTTTCTGGTTCCCTTGTTTATTCTGTGTTAACTCTGTGGTGTCCTGCTGGAAGGAAGAGCTTCCCCTGCTCTCCTACTTGTTATTTATTCATCACATAAATGTAGTAAGCACATGTTAGTATTCTGCAAGTGTATAATTGGATGAAGAATAAATATCAAATCTTGGATTTTCTTCATTACTGTCATTTATTTTTATGCCCAAATCATCTTAAGTTTGCCTCATAAGAGCTGATTTGTGTTGGCCCCTGTCCTTCTGACCTCTCCTGACACTCATTAAGTTCTTCCTTCTTTGACCACCAGATGTCCAGCCCCTCTGTATGTCCCCTGTGTTCGCTCAGTCATCACCCAAGCCCTCAAGGTCAAATTCCCTTCGGTAGAAACTGGGATTTAGAGACCCAAGGCTCACCTTGTTGTAGCTCTGACAGAGAAATCAAAACACAGAGTTTCTGCCTGAATGAACTTTGAAAGCTCTCGTTCAAACCCTCCGCTCACTTTTCTTGGTGGTTGTTTTCGTTTCTTGTCCCAAGAATGGGGTTCAGGGCCTTCAAGAGAGCGTTCTAACAGTTGAGTTGAACCCCATCCCTTTAACTAGACGGACAGTTCATGAAAACACTCGAGAGAAAGGAGGCCTTTTCCTGTTTCCTTGTGCCAAATCAGTTTGAAGACTTCTACACTTTTTGTCTTCATCCACCTTGTGATACTCCAACAGATAGCTGAGACTCCTAAAGAAGAGAGGCGCTGCTTCTTAGAGTTCCAGAGGCAGAGAAGTCCAACGTCAGGGCTCAGCATCTGGTGATGGCCTTCACACTACATCTTCTGATGGTTGGAGGTAGATGGCAAGATAACAAGAATGAACTCATTCTTTTTTGTTTGTTTGTTTTTTGTTTTTGTTTTTGTTTTTTCAAGACAGTATGTGTCTGTGTAGCTCTGACTATCATGGAACTAACTCTGTAGACCAGACTGGCCTCAGTCTCAGAAATCCAACTGCCTCTGCCTCCTGAATGCTGGAATTAAAAGTGTGTCCACCACTGCCTGGCCACAAACTCATCCTTCTTTTATAAGGAATCCATTCCTGCAATAAATGAACTCACTCCCACAATAATGCAATTAATCTATGTGTGGCCTAATAACCTCTTAGCAGGTCCACCTCTTATCACTATTGCAGTGAGGGTTAAGTTTCCAGAACATTTTTTTTTCTTTCTTTTTTTTTTTTTTTTTTGGTTTTTCGAGACAGGGTTTCTCTGTGTAGCTTTGCGCCTTTCCTGGAACTCACTTTGTAGACCAGGCTAGCTTCAAACTCACAGAGATCCGCTTGGCTCTGCCTCCCGAGTGCTGGTATTAAAGGCATGCGCCACCACTGCCCGGCTCTAGAACATTTTTAGGGTGCACATTAAACTTTTTCCTTCTAGTCCCGCAAAGTAATAACCGTGTGTAATAATTGCGAACACGCACTGTATCACTTACGCTTCCTTTTGTCACTCATACTAAATCCTAATTGCTTCTTCATGTTGTTGTGAGAGCTCCCTTGTTTCCTCTACTGGACGGGCTGGAGGTTCGCTGAGCTTCTGAGCCCCCTGCACCAAGTCCTACTTCTTCTCCATATGTACAGTAGGTGGATGTCGTGGTTTCATTCCTGTTTCTGTGGTAAAGTACTCTGACAAAAGCAACTTAGGGGAGGGAACATTTCTTTGGCTTGGCTTACAGTTTCAGGTTATAGTTCGGCATTGAGGAGAAATCAGGGCAGGAACTCAAGCAGCTGGTCACATTGTATCTACAGTTAAGAACAAAGATAATTAATTGATGCATCATTGTTTGTTTGCAACTCAAGCAGCTGGTCACATTGTATCTACAGTTAAGAGCAAAGACAATTGATGCATCATTGTTTCTTTGCTTTTGGTTGCCTTTCTCCTCTTACATTGTTCAGGACTAGGGGATGGTGCCACCCACAATGGGATGGGTCTGTCTTCTTATATCAGTTAACAGTCCAGACAGTCCCGAGAGACTGCTCTAGAGAATTCCTCACTAAACTTTCTTCCCTGGTGATCCTAGATTGTGTTGAATTCACAGTTAAAACCAAGACCAGTAGGTTTAGCTGCTGAAACAGCCCTGACATACCGGCGTCAATGTTTTTTCTTCAGTTGAGTTTGTTCATTCAGCTACATTCCTAAAAGTGAAATAATAATATTTTTTAAAGTTTTTTCCCCCTTCACCATTTTTCTTACTTCTAAGGCTTCACATTTCTTTCTCCTTTGTAGATAGCCTGAAACTCCAATAATGAGTTCCGTGGACTATCAGCAAAGCAGTAAAGCAACCTATGCCTGTCAGATGCCAGGCTGTGTGTTATGAGGTGCATTTATGTGTGGTGTGTGCATGCACACTCATATTTAAGTTATAAAAACAAAACATACAAAATCTTAGCTGAGCAAAACAGGAGGTAAAGGATGTTGTCCTGTGGCAAATGGTAGATCCAGAATTCGACCTGTCTTTTTTCTTTTTTTCATCTATTTTACATCCCTGCTGCAGCCTCACCCTCCATCCCCCCTTCCAGTCCCTCTCCCCGATTCCCTCCCTCTCACTCCCAATCCCCTCCATCTCCATCCTCCACCTTCTTTCCTGCTGCAGAGCTTTGGAACCTGCCCCCTGCTACGGTGCTCTACAGGGCCATGACTGGGCTGTCATACTTGGGCACATTTCCCATACTTCGGCAAATTATGCCTCATTTGGGGGCCTGACCCTTTTCATCCTAATTATAAAGGACAAGACTCCAAAACAGACTTGAGAAGAAATGTGGGCAAAATAGTTGTCAATTGAGGGACCGAATCATAGGAGCTCCAGTTCTTGGAGAAGGTAGACTCTTGATATGTGTAATGAAAAATCCCAAAGTAACAGAGGCCAAAAAAGACAAATTCTATCCCCCACATTGTCCGAAGGTGGTTTGTGGTTCAGTTAATTAGGAACTTGCCTTCCAAGTGTGGTTGTGTCTCTTATGACCTTGGCGCCTGGGCTTTGTTTTCTAACCTATGTAATAGGATGATAATGTCTTCAGAGAGCTTTGTGAGTATTAACTACATTATTATGTGTAAAGGACCTAAGACAGTGCATAGTAAGTATGAGCAATGATAATGCACAATAAGTATGAACTCATATTCTTGGCCTTGGCTTTGGAGAGTTTTTAATATTTATAGTATTGGTGTGAATAAAGAATTGGAGTTGCCAAGTCTACATTTTATCTTCCGGATCCTTTTCCTTCATCTTTGAGGGTAACAGTCACCTAATTTCTAAAAGAACACAGTCACTCCAAACAAGGACTGCTTTTCTCAGCCTGCTTTGCAGGTAAATTGTGACGGTGTGACTCAGATGCAGTGGGATGTAAGTGGCAATGACAGGTAACTGATAGGAAACACCTTTAAAGAACCATTGCTGTTTGATGGCTTGAATTCAGACATGGCAGCTAGAAGCCTCACAGCCCTCCTGGATAATGAAATAACCTTGAACTAGAAAACACACAAGATGAAGCAGTAGGAAGGTGTCTGGGTGCTGACTTGGGATGTCAGCTGTGGTCTGCTGACCTCTGTCTATGGGAACCAACCGTTGTTTGGGGAATTTCCATTGCAGCTGAACACAGCCCTCACCAATATCCCAAATATAGCCTAATTTTAAGGTGATTTAGCAGTATAAATGCTGATTACATAGTTCATTCAGTAACAGAGCACAGGCACAGTGGACTAAATCTGACAGGGTGGCATTTAATGGTGGTAATGCTTGTGTTTCCATGGGTCCATAAAGCCAGCGCACGATGGACAAATGAGGCCGGTATGCCTAGGGGATCTTCTGAATGAGGTCGGTTTTATTAAGGAGGTGGTGGAGTTCCATCACAGGGTAAAGACTCTAGGCTGTGTGTCCCCTGTGTTCTTATGCTTTTCCATTACACATCTGAATTCAAGGCATACTGTGTATGAACTGACAGTGGGTGTTTGAGCTTGGGTAATTTTTAGGCTCTGTAAGCAGCACATTGGACAGCAGGAGGAGGAAGATGACTGTAATACTTTTTGTAGGTCAGCCTGTACCTGAACATAAACAAATGGGATGCTTTCAGAGCATGCCTGGAAAAGACATCTGCTTGAAAAAGAGACATGCTAGAGAGGAGACATTATGTCTGATAGGATGATATGGGAAAATAAAGTTTCTGTAATCTCATCCCGAAGAGTTGAGTGATGGCAAAGACATATTTCTGTTTAATCTGTCAATTAACGCGTTAGTCATCTGTTTCTCACTGGCTGTGGTGGTGACTGCTAATTGTCCTATCCAAAGTCAGTTGTGCCCTCCTTTATGACTATAACCCAGATGCCATGCCAATGGGCCAAATGCAGCACCTTATCATTGTTCCCCAAGGCTCGAGGTGGCCATCTGACTAATGAGATGCAAGTCTTGCCTTCCTGACATGGGTGCTTCCTGGTTTTTATGTTTTCTGCTACTGCTGGAGGGACAGTAATAATCTTACAGGCCAGACAGTGACAATAACAGCTCTGGAAGATGGGGGATCTGCATAGAGCTCTCTAGATCTGGCTTTGCTGACTTTGGGCTGGCTCCAGACCCATTGATCCCTCCCCTATGTAAGACACCATAACAGGATTCGGTTTGGTGCAGCTGACACCAGGTCAGTCTTAGATACTGTGCTCAGTCCTGAGGAGCAAAAGGCTCTCTGGTGGAGACTCAGGCAATTCCCATTTATCAAACAGGACATGAGAAAAATCCCCAGCCTGACTTAGCTCTGGGGAGAAAGTGAAGCCCTGAACTCTGGAGAGTGCTGCGGCCCTGGCTGCAGCTGGGAATTTGCAGTATTGAGCAGAGAGTGAGAGGTTTCTTCAGTGTCTGCAAACTCCATTCTAGTGTAAGGAATATTCTAATGGTCAGGAAATTTTAAAAAATCTAGTGGACTCAGGGCGTGCTGAATTTTGTTCACTGAATAGTGTTTGTTTTGTTTTGTTTTGTTTTTACCCATGGTAGCCATTCAGATGCATGCTTTTTATTCAAGTTTCTAACACTGAATTCCCTTTCAACCTCCCTGGGTAGCCATATAATGGAAAATTTACATTCCCAGTGGAATTGTTGTTTCTATTTCATTTGTAGCAATGTAAATTACCTCCCACCTGTGTGTGTGTGTGTGTGTGTGTGTGTGTGTGTGTGTGTGTGTGCCAGAAGTTAACTTCAGATATTTTCCTCAGACTGCTTTCCATCTTGTGTTTTGAGAGAAACCTCACTAGCCTAGAACTTGTCAGCTGAAGTGGACAGGCTGGTCAGGGACCCCCAGTGATCTGCCTATTTCTGCTTCCCCAGTGCTGGGGTTATAAGCATGTTTACCACACCCACCACCACCACCACCACCACCACCACCACCACCACCACCACCACCACCACCATCTTAGTCTAGATTACTATTGCTATGATGAAACACCATGACCAAAAGCAAGTTAAGGAGGTTTATTTGGCTTTGCTTACACATCCATAGACCATCATCTAAGGAAGTCAGGGCAGGAACCTGGAGGCAAGAGTTGATGCAGAGCCCATGGAGGGATGCTGCTTACTGGCTTGCCCATCATGGCTCAGCCTGCTTTCTTACAGAACCTAGGACTACCAGCCAAGGGATAGCATCACCCACAATGGGCTGGGCTCTCCCACATCAATCACCAATTAAGAAAATGCCCTTATAGGCTTGACCACAGCCCCATCTTAGGGGGAAGCTCTCAATTGAGATTCCCTTCTCTCAGATGACTTTAGTTTGTGTCCAGCTGACAACACACTCTCTCTGTCTCTGTCTCTGTCTCTGTCTCTCTCTCTCTCTCTGTCTCTGTCTCTCTCTCTCTCTCTCTCTCTCTCTCTCTCTCTCTCTCTCAGAATATATATATGTGAGTGGCCTTGTGTGCCTGAGTGGCAGTTCCCACAGAATCCAGGAAGAGAACATTAGATAGCATGGAGCTGGAACTACAGGTGGTTGTGTTCTGTCCAGCATGGATGCGTGGAATCAAACAGGAGGCACTCTTTCCCACTAAGCCATCTCTCCAGCCCCTTTTCAGTTCTCGGATTGAGCTCAGATATCCATGCTTACACAGCAATCACTTTACTGACCAACTTAGCTCCCCAGCTCACCCCAACAGTTTGTGCTACCAGAGTTGTCAGTAATACATAACAACATTTTAATTTTCAGATACTGGGTTGGGGATTTAGCTCAGTGGTAGAGAGCTCGCCTAGCAAGCGCAAGGCTCTGGGTTCGATTCTCAGCTCAAAGAAAAAAGAAAAAAAGAAAGAAAATGCCCTACAGTTGATTTTCAGATACTAATGGATTTCTTTTTTAAATCTGTGTTTAAAGCCATAGTAACAAGATTCATTCCCATCTACATTGTTACCTTTGTGTCTAGTAAACTGGCCATTAAGAATCAAATGTTTTGGCAGCATTTCTGTAAATACATGAATAGTCTTTATGGGAAAAGGAAGCTGGGCTCTTCGATGGGTGGATTCAAGAAAAGCTGAGTCTTTATTGAATTTAATGATTGATCCCATAATCAAGCCTGAGATCAGAGGGTGAGCTTTGTGACTTTGTGGAAGTACCCAGAGATTACTAGCAAGTTGTAAGGGCTCAGCAGATGTTTGTTGAATGAATTAAAGAACAAACAAGTCCCTTGGTAGGCTGACTATCTCATGAGTTGAGACTATAAGACAATGATGTTCAGTATATATAGGGAGCAAATCAGTGTTTATAAGCCCATATCGTAATAGGGAATGCAGGGAACAGAAAGGGTAATACTTAAAATGAAAATTGTGACCTGCTGAGTCAGAATCTCTGCAGCTAGAGACACAGGAATGTACATCTTAACAACCCTTGCCACACACAAACCAGCCCAGAGGCTCCTGCACAGTCAACTTTGAGAACGATGGCATCCATACGAGCTGTTCATCTGAAACCTCCACATACAATGTGACCTTAGGATGAGACCGGAATTGCAGCCAGGGATCTTTGGCCATCCTTTAGCAAATGTGCTTTTCTCTGGTGACACCTGCTGGTAGAGAGTGATAAATTGACAAACTCAGCCGGAAACTACACATCCTTCCTCTCACTGGTGTTTAAATGCTAATGGTGACAGCTGAATCTTCCTGAAGCCCCATGTGTCAGATTTGTATCTTCTCTTTGCTAGCGTATGAATAGAATCCATTAGTACATACATGAAGGGCATTATCCTTCAATTATTTACCTTGTTGTTGTTGTTATTTTTCACATTACATATTCCTATAATGTACCAACTTTGGGATTTTCACTAAAAGATGAACTCAACTTTTTAACTAGGGGATCTATTACCAGGGGTTGTTTTAGGGAAATAATAAGACTATCTTTATGTCTCGTTAAAGATGCCGAATGAGATAAAGAAAAGAAAAACAAGAGTCCTCTGAATTCTTGGAGATGGAAATGTGAGTGGGGATGAGAACAGTCCACCCTTTGGGGAGACAGTGGGGTTAAACTCGCCTCACTCTTTACAAGGCAAAAAGGAACTGATGATGTGAGGCCTGGGAAGGTTTTGTTCTTGCAGATCCCACACAGACATCTGGATTAGGAGAGCCCTGGTTTGCACTAAGGGATGCTGGTGTGAGACAGCACCTGTGGCTCATGGAGAACCCTGTGGACAACGTCCTCCTGAAAGTGATGAGAGAGGAAGCCCCAAGTCTGGCCACGCCCAACCTTCTGCACACACTTCATCATATAGGCAGTGCATGACCACAGTGAGGTGGAATTGATGGCATGCTTTCTAAGTGGACTGTTTCTTCCTTTGGAACATCCGTGCCAAGTACAGCTCCTCCTGTTCATGCAACAGAGGCCGAATCCACCTGAGCAGATTAAGTAAGATTAACTCTTGGTTAAGATTATATCTGATAGTTGATAGTGGAGAATTTCATGCAGATTCAACATAAAATTTCCCAGGCCATTTAGCAAGTCTCATGATTTTGGATAACTAGATGAAGCCTGTGTGCTGGAACAGGGAGCTCTTTGATGTGAGTGTTTAACAGAAATAAATGTCCATAGCTTTTATTTCAAAGTTTTTGTACTTTCTCTTCTCCCTGTCCTGGCAGGGTCCCATACCCGCATTGCACACCACATAAAATGCCAGGAAATCCCGTAGCCATCCTCACTGAGATCCATCGTAATCCAAGACATGAAATAATTTATGATTTGTGTGCCTAATTTTATACTTTTAAGAATAATAAGTGGGGGCTGGAGATAGCTCAGCGGTTAAGAGCACTGGCTGCTCATCTACAGGCCCCAGGTTTGATTCCCAGCACCCAAATGTTGGCTAATAACCATCTGTAACTCCAGTCTCAGAGGAGCCAAGTCCCTCTTTTAGCCCAACACTCATATACATTTAAATAAATAAATAAATAAATAAATAAATAAATAAATAAATAAATAAATGGGTAATGAGCGATTTTGAGTGTTTCCACAACAGGGTGATTTGCTCTCTTGGGAGAAGCCCATATATATACACTCAGTCCTCTTTTCTGGAGGATGAACAAGCTGTCCCATTTTCTCTCCTTCCTCCTACCTTGCTTGGTCTTCAACAATATCATGTACGTCTTTCACTTGGCATGGCTGGGGAGAGGCATCATGGGAATCTGATGCATTTGAATTTGGATCTTGCCAACCCTCTCTCACTTTGGCAATCACTTCCCTCTTTACCAGGCAAAGGGAACTAATGATGCCTTGAGGATTCAGTTTGGGGGGAAGATGATGAAATGCAGAGTGTCCAACATAGAGTGAGTCCTTGGTGAAGCTAGCTAAGCTCAGGGAGCATGTCTCCTTTCTCCCCTCCCTTGGTGCAGTGAGTCTGCAAAGGGCCAGTCAGTGCACCTTGGGCCTGCAACAGTGGTAACTGTCCCATAATCCACACTGCTCTGTGCTGTCCCCTGGGCTTGCCTAGGACAGATTAATTAAGTAACTACTCTGCTTTGCACAGATGTTCAGTCCCAATCTCTCTGTAAGGATTTCAAGGTCTTTCCGGAATGGAGTCTGACAGTCATTAACCAGCTCCCCTGCACATCCAAGAGGTCTCCAGTCTGTCAATATTTACTCACCCGACCTGGGCCACAACTCTGATGTAATTCCCCAAAGCCAGCGTTTCTGGCCTATGGACCAGGCTGTTCCAGCTATACAGATAAGCAGTTTGTGTCTGACTGGCCTCAGCCCCAAATCAGGAGAGGGTCTCAGCCTCTCCTGCTCAAGCGTGACCTTCTTATTGGCAGACATTGCCTAACAGGCTATGGCTCCCTGCTCATTAGCTGAGTCAACAGCCCACAGTCCATTATTATGAGAGATTTGGTTCGAAGTTAATCTTTGACTTAAAGGGATCACATTTGGGGGGAACACCCCAACATAGCACCTTTTCTGTTATACTTATCTACCCTTATTTTCTAGCAAATGCCATGATATTGGCAAATTGTGACTGAAGACATTTTTGGCTGTGAACATGGCAATGAAGTAGAACCAAGAAACAAAAGACACAAAAGGAAAAAGCAGGGGAGGAAGTCTGGTGTTAGCATCATAAAGGCACAGAGTGGGAAGCGTGCTGGCCTAGAAAGCTCACACTTCTGAACAATAGTAACAGAAGGTCCTATCCAAAGGGGGAGCAAGACATAGGTGGATAACGGTGGGCCTGGAATAGCTCCCTGATTTTTTTGTACTTGGAGGATTTTGAAGCATGTTCAAAGTTGAATAAGTTTCGCAGGGTCAGAATGAGGATTGTACCTTCTTCATTGTTGTTTTATAATGAGAACAGAAAACATACACACCAGGAGATAGTGCCTTTGGATAAATCGCCCATCCCGAGCTGGGATTTAGAAAGTTTGAACATCCAGGAAGTAACCTGTAGATGTAACCGTCTTGTTAAATAAGAAACATAGAACCAATTGAAGAGTTAAAAACCACGAGGTCAGAGCAAGAGCAGAAAACCTCACCCTTCACTGCTTCTGCTGTTCTTCCTCTCCACAAGAGACCTACTTCTGTGTGTCCTGTCTATTTAAAGACTTTCTGTTCTGTTTTCTCATTGGTTGTAAACCCAGCCACATGACCTCCTTGTCACTGCCTGTTTGTACAGACCTCCAGGTCTTCTATGGTTGGTATTGAGATTAAAGGCGAGTGTCTGCCCGTGCTGACTGTGTCCTTGAACACACAGAGATCTACCTAGCTCTTCCTCCCAAGTGCTGGGATTAAAGGTGTGCCCCACTACTGCTCAGCTTCTGCTCTGGCTTGCTCTGACCTCAAGGCAACTTTATTGACATACAAATAAAATCACATTTCAATACAAATAAAATATCACTATAGTAACCTGTTTTCTTGGATGTCTAAGTGTACACATAGAGATGAGTTAATTATTAATAACAATTAATTTAGTGATGCCTGCCTTCTTTGAAGTCCTCTTGGGAGGCAGTGTATTGCTGGAGTCCTGGGCCTAATGCTTTGAACCTTATACCTGTTGTTGTCCCCCGAGCCTAGCATCCCCTTCCTCAGCCCTTCACACATTGAACTGGAAAATTCTTGTTTACTAGCATTCAGAACAAATGTGGTCTCCAGAGCCCTCCCCATCCATTACCCCCATCAGGACAAGAACGTACTATCTTGTTCTGCAGGATACCAGTGGTTGTGTAAGAAGAAAGGAGAGGGATCAGGTGTTCTATTTTACTTTGTATTAGACTTCAGGAAGAGAAAGGAAGTTGAAACAATTGATTAAATAAAAGTCAAGAACATCTGTAACTTGGGTATTTGTGAAAGGCCGGTCTCCTGTTGATCATGGAATACTAAAGTCACAGCGTTCACTTTGTCACAGAGTTGTGTGTGGCAGACCATGAGGCAAGTTGAAAAGATGAATTTCTTTCACTAGGATTCACAATCCTTTCCTTGAACATCAATTTCTCATTTTCCCAAGAAGGACGTTTACAGAGTGCCAGGGAGCTGGGTGAATTGAGTCAACATGTGCTTATCCTAGGGTGGTCTAGACAATGATACGGATAGGCTGCTGAGGAAGTGTGTCCAGTGTCTGTTTGGAAGGACATAGACATAGAGAAAGCATAGTTTTATCAATAAACACATAGGTACCTGAAGTCCCAAAGGTTTTAACCATCATCCATGGGTTGAGTATCCTTTATCTGAAATGCTTGGGACCATGAGTGTTTTGGCATCTGGGAGCCACCCAATGCAGGTGCTGGGAGTCAAACTCGGGTCCTCTGCAAAATCAACACATGCTTTTAACCACTGGGCCATCTCTCCGGCCTTTTTCATCCTGAAATATTTACTTATACATAGTGAAATATCTTGGAAACAAGACAAAAATCTAAACTTAAAATCCATTTGTTCCATGTACACCTTATTTTTGTTCCATCCTCAAAATTTTGTACAGTCCTTTTAATGTGCCCAGAGTTTATAATCCATCACATCAGGTCAAGTGAGAAATTTCCCACTTTGTGGCATTATGTTGATACCTCCAGAATTTCAGATTTTAGAGTATTTCATATTCCAGCTTTTCAGAGAGTTGTTATTCATTCTGCATTTTATACTGAGTCAGAGATGTCAGGCCTTTAAAAGTAATTTCACCTTAAATTTCTTATTTTTCATTATGGAACAACACCTAGAAATATGTTTCAAATATGTAGTCTATTAAATGAGATCTGTCCATATTTTATGAACTCTCTTTGTAAGACTGATGTGTATTGCTTTAAAATCTGCTAGCAGTTACTGAGTTGTATGTTTTTGGTCAAAGCTCCTGTGATGAGTGCTTTGTGCGTGTTATCTCTTTAGATCCTTATAAGAGTCACAAGACAGTTGGTCCCTTTTCAAAGATGAGTATGTGGTGCCTCAGGACCCAGAAAATACTTAAGAAAGCATTAGAGACCTGGCCATTAACAGAGTTCTAGATCATAGGACTTTGCAGAACATCCTTTGCCCATATTAAGAGAAGAATGCAGCATTGTGGATAATCAGATCTTCCCTTGGGTTCACAACACCCCAGGAATCTCCCTCACTGCCTTTGGCTCCTAGGCACATCATCACTACTTTCCTGCCTCTCAGTCTCCCTTCTATGCTGGCTCAAATCTTCCAGGAAGTGGTGTTGAGAGGATGTCGTTAGGTTGGACTTGACTGAGTTAAAACAGTGAAGAAGTCCCCCTCTCCTAGGTTCCCGGAGGTTAGTGTTATGGCTGGCAACTGAGTGGCATAAAAAGTACTGTCAAATGGGGAGGTGGGAACTGCCCCTGTGGAGCCTGAATGGATCTGGTGTTGTGGTACTCCAGCTCTGTCTTTCAAAAATGAAGAACCATTGGGACAAACCCCTATAAAAAAGTCCTCTGTCATGAATCAGAGAGTTAATATGGTCATGGCCTGAAGGACAAAAATATGCATCAAATTTGAGAAACTTCATTGTCAAATGCTGCCCTTTGCCTGGGGCAAAGCTTGATCTCTCTGTCCTGCCTGTTGGCTGCATAAAGTTAAGAGGGTTTTTTTTGTTTGTTTGTTTGTTTGTTTTTGTTTTTGGTCTTTGTTTTGTTTTCTTTTATTTGTCCATTCTCAAGAGTGGCATCACCAACTGAAATAAAGGAGGAATCGTAACTTACTTGGCCTGGTGTCCAATGCTAACCAAGTTTGCGAGTAGGCTATTGAGTGCTGTTTGCCATTACTAAATCCTGCAGCTAACCTAGGTCTAGACAGGGAATGAGGCTCAAGAGTCACGGCACAGTCAACACCTGTTCTTTCTCCAGCCTTCCCCATCTCAGCAAACAGCACTGTTGTGCACCCAGGTGCTTAAGTTGGAAACCCAGACGCCTTCTCACATTTCCTACCCCATCATTCAGCCCTGTCATTTCTCAAAGTATGCAGAAGTTATCTATCTTGTAGATGCATTAACTTAAGCAGGTAATGGTAACTGCAGCCTAATGTCAGCATGTAAAGAAACTATGAATACTTTGAAGGACTTATTCGTCCTGAATATAGAAGGAAATGTAGTGTTCAAGGGTCCAGGTAAGTGGATATTGACTCTGCCACATGTAGAAGATGAAGCTGAGAGCCATGGGGAAGTAGCACAAGGAAGAATTTGAGAACAGTGGTACAGAAGTGGATATGTACAGTGCTGTGTGGTTTTTTGTTTTGTTTTGTTTTGTTTTTTGGTTTTGTTTTGTTTTGTTTTGTTTTTGCCTATGGATGATTTAAGACATCTTTTCAAACGTAACTTTGTATACAGTCAATTTCACCTCTAGACCTTGAACACTACATTTCCTCCCTTGCTTTTCCCTTCCTGGTCTCTAATCCTTGGGCAAGTAGGTCACAGAGCCAATGAAATAGCTTACTCAAAACCCAAGACCACATTCCAAACCCTGAAGACTCTAGAATTCACCCCACCTTCAGACAAGTCCTATGATCTCTCCCCAAGGGCAGATACTGGCTCTGGCTGTAGGAAACAGTATGCATGGAGCTTGGACTTGTGGTCCAGGTGCCCTCAGAAACTATGAGAGGACTACCACAGTATGGGTGAGAGCAAGGGATGGGGACTATGGGGACACGGTCTTGTATTTGTCATCCTGCTATAGACCCCATGCATGTTAGCAGCTCTTACCATCAGGACTAACCATTGCTTTGCTCCCACATAAGACATAACTCCTTTCCATCTTAAGTCCAGCCCTTAGACCTAGCTGTGTCCATTCTCCATCTCATCTTGTGAGTATTGAAGATTCTTTTCCAACTGATTCCTCACATGCTAGCCTCCCAGTCCATTTGCCAACACAAAAAAGGCAGCATGGCTCTCTAAGATTTTATTTTTGTTTGTGGAAGTGTGTGTGTGTGTGTGTGTGTGTGTGTGTGTGTGTGTGTGTGTGTGTAAATGTGTGCACATGCATATGTGGGGATCCCACAGAGGCCAGTAGAAGGTATCGGAAACCCTGGAGTTAAAATTACAGGCATTTAAGAGTCATCCAATATGGATGCTGGCCACTGACCTGGGGTTCTCTGGAAGAGCAGGGAGTGCTCTCAAACACTGAGCCATCTCCTCAGTCCGAAAAGGAGCTTTCTAAAATATCAGTCATGTTACTCTCACAGATTGGGAGTGCAGTACACCTTATAGTGTCATGGAAAGGTATACTTCACCAAATGAGAGGCACAGTGACCGACGTTCAGTTTCCTGCACAGCACTTAAGAATTTCTTATCTGAAGCCTATCAAACACCCTCTGCCTGGAATGTTCTTCCTTGGCCTTTCAAATGTCCAATTCTTCAGCCTTTTTTTAAATGGTTTGTTTTTATTAGTTTGAATTACATGTAGGTGTTTATGTCTGCTTGTGGATATGTGCGTGTGAATGTAGGTGCCCATGGAAGTCGGGTGTCAGTTCCCCCAGAAGCTGGAGTTCTAGACAATTGTGAGCCACCTGATGTGGGTGCTGGAAACAAAACTCGGACCCTCTAGAAGACAAGCATGTGCTCTTAATGGCTGAGCTATCTCTCCAGGCCTTTGTGTCCAAACTTTTCCCTCCGACAGACCTCTGCAACCAAGTTGTTGACCCTGCCATCTTATCATGGCAGAGTCTTCTCCATAGCATCTCATCATAAATCATGCTCATGTGATTCCTTTCTGTTTATTTGTTTAATGTGTTTCCTCTGCTCAATTGTAAGCACTGTGTCCAAAAATGTACATACAAGCTAAGTACTGTGTGAGAGATCAGTACAAATGTGCATTGATTAATTGATGCATACATGAATATCTACCTAAACAGAAATGTTCACAGCACATTGTCATTGTTCCTGGAAGCAACCTGGCTGTTCAGCATTGAGAGATGGTTGAGTCAGGCTATGGCACAATTACTCAATGTAATGTCATAAAGCCATTAAAAATCATTGTGAATAAGGGGATAGCATGAAAAACACTGTAGTGGTATTAACAAAGAGGAAGTATGGAAAAATAAAAGTTTAAAAATAGTGTCAATCAATAGTGATGGCAGAATGGTAGATATTATTTTCTTTTTCTTTTTTTCTTTTTGGTTAAGTTTTCAATAACATCACTTTCTATATTGAAATACTTTATTTTTAAAATAGGTGTGTGGGAACTAGAGATGTGACTCAGCAGTTAAGAATACTTGTTGCCCTTGCAGTGGACCCAGGTTCAGTTCCTAGCACCCACGTGTTGGTTTACAACAATCCATGACTCCAGTTCCAGGAGATCCCTGGACTTCTTTTGACGTCCATGAGTACCGGCATACATGTGATACATACATGTACAGGCAGGCAAAATACTCACATAAAATAAATAAACCCAAAACTAATTTTAAAATTAGGTATATGATTAAGAAATTCACATATAGTCAGGTGATGGTGGCATGTGTGCCTCTAATCCCAGCACCCAGGAGGCAGAGGCAGGCGGATCTCTGTGAATTCAAGGTCAGTCCGGTCTACAGATCAAATTCCTGGACAGCCAGAGCTGTTACTTAGAGAAACCCTATCTCCAAAAAACAAACAAACAAACAAAAAACAAAAAACAAACAGAAAGAAAGAAAAAGAAATCCATTTATTATCTCACTTCATTGCATGCAAATATATATTTATATTGCCAGAGCTGAGGACCGAACTCAGGGCCGTGCGCTTGCTAGGCAAGGGCTCTACCACTGAGCTAAATCCCCAGCCCCGCAAATATATTTTTGATTTTAAAATTATATTAACTTATTTATGTATGTGTACCATGGCACTGACACTAGCCGGGTGCTGGTCAGATAGTCAGAGAATTAACTTGTGGGAGTCAATTTGACTCTCACCATGTAGGTTTTGGGGATGGAACTCAAGTTTTCAGCCTTGGCCGCAGGTGCCCCTGACCAGCGAGTCTTCTCACCAGTTTGGAATCTAGCTTCAAAATGAAATCTTTCATGGGGTGTGTAATACACCACAAATTCCTCAAGGTGGCAGTGCCAGAGTTATTAAACAGCATTGTGTAATTCCTGCATTAGTCCTAATCAACATTTGTATATTTTTTGTTTTGTTTTTGACCTACAATGCCATTGATGTTCACTTTAAGTCCAAAGAAAGCAATGTGTCTAATAGCTTCCTTTGAGTATTGTATTTAAATAATTCCCCTGACTGGAATAATAGGAAGTTTTCTGCCTGGAGCGTTTCAGGCTTCCTAAATCATTTCCCACGTTTAAAGATAACAGCAATCACATGACATAGAGCACTGTTTCTTGAGCACATTTCATGAGTCAGTTAAACCCCTGCATCTTTATATCTGTCATTCGCTCACTCTTGTGGAACTGGCATTCTTCCCATTTTATAGGTGAGAATACAGAAGCAAGGAAAACAGACAATTTGCCAAAGCCATAGTTATTATCTACCAGAACCTGAGTTCAAAGCCACCCTCCCTTCACAAATTACTAAGTGCATAAATTGGGGAACAAATAAACAACTTTACATAAATACATGAATAGGCTTAAAAAATTGTTTGGTTCACTTACAAACAACAATTGTTTAAAATGTAGCTGAATGAGTATTTCCTGCTCCATCCATATATCTGAAAATTTCATTTATAGCTGAACGATATTCCAATGTGTATATGAATCACATATTCATGACCCATTTATCCACTGATGGACATCTGCATTGTTTCCATTTCCTGGCTATTGTGAATAGGGCAGCAGTAAACATGGATGAGCAGGTATGTCTATAGGAGAAGATGGAGCCCTTTAGGAATATGCCCAGGAGTAGTATAGGTGGGCCATACAGTAGAGCTATATTTAGCTTTTTGAGGAAATGCCACACTGATTTCCATAGTAACTACACCAATTTGCATTCCCATCAACAGTGAGTAAGTGTTCCCCTTTCCCCACATCCATGACTATATTTGTTGTCTTTTGGTTTTATCTTTGTCGTCCTGACTGGGGTAACCTACAACTTTAAAGCAGTTTTAATTTGCATTTCACAATGGCTAAGGATGTTGAACATTTTTAATAAAGAAAGCTCTCTTGACTATTTGTTCTCCTTTTGAAAATCCTGTTTAATTCCATACTCTGGGTTGATTTTGTTGTTGTGGGCCACACCATATCAGTCATTAACCAATGATTGCCCCACCACACTCCCACAGGCCAATCTGATGGAAGCAATTTCTCAACTGAGGAATTCCTTTTCCCAGGTGGCTCTGGTTTGTGTCAAGCTGACAAAAATCTAACCAGCACAGTTGTCTAACTGCCGTTTGTGGGTGGCTGTTTGTTTATTATTTCAATATTTTGAACTCTAGACCCTTTTCAGACACATGACTCTCAATCTCTGGGCTATATTTTTGTCTTTTTATAACATCCTTTGAAGCATACACATTTTTAATTTTGATAAAATCAAATAATTACCTTTTCCTTGGTTTCTTATGCTCTTATTGTTATGCAAAGAAACAAATATTTTGCCCAATCCAAAGTCATGAAGATTCAGCCCTCATTTTTCATCTGAGAATTTACTGTTTCTGGAAGTCTGACCTGTCTAGGTTGGCTTCTGCCGAGTGCACAGGAGGAGGTGTCCCCTGTCTTCTTTTCCATGTAGAGATCCAGGTATTCCATCACTCTCTCTTGAAAGACTGGTCTTTTCTTCACTGAATGGTCGTGGTACCCTATCATAGTCAGAGTAAAGGACCATATGGCTCTATTTCTAGAGTCACACGGTCTTCATCTGCCTTCTGTCTCTGGGCTGGCCTTTCAGTATGAAGCAGTGAAGTGAACAGGTCTTATTCTCTAGCAAGTACCTGGAATAGAGTGGTTGGTACCTTGACCCATGCCTCTTATCTGTCACCTGGCAAGAGCAGGTGACTGACACCCTCTGCTGAGATGTGAGGGTTACAAAAAAGGTGTTCGCATGACAAGGATTATAGTTCTGATCACCTCTAACAGGATCCAGGAGACAGATGTACAAATAAGACCTAGATGCTTAGCTCAGCTAAAATATTTTAAATCCCAGTGATTTCAAGGTAGGTGTAATGCTTTACATCCGTCTCGGTACCTTCAAATGCATCTGAAATGTGCTTATCAAGCCCTGTTCTGCTGCACACAGGAAAGCAGCTTGAATTAGAAGATTTTTTACTTCCTAGCATGCATCTAACATAAACTGCAGTAAAATTACCAAAGACAGAAAGGTGACTATGTAGAATTATTAGCTAGTTCAAAGTCAAAAGCACAGTTGAACGGTGGCTCTAGTTTTTGAGCAGTTGAATTTTTAGTCCCTTTCTTTGTTAGTAGGCCAATTACCTCTTTGGGCCACTCCTTGTTAAAGGCGATAAACCTTCTTTGTGTACAATAACGTGTTCTGACTTTCTGATCTGCTTTGTTGAAAGGTGATATCTACAGGATTACAGAATCTTACTCCCCATGACATTAGATTATTAACACACAGGCTCTAATGAATGAACATAAAAACATGGCCAAGAAACTGTTCTACGGTCTTCTGAGACTAAAGCTTTGTGGTGATATGGTCTGCACCAACACCTAAAGTTGATCTCCCTCTTGTCATCTCTCTTCCTGTTTTCTGGTGCCAATGATCCTAAACTGGAACAGTAAACTTTGTGTCTGCTCTTGTTCAGTGTGGAGGACAGTCGGCCCAAGAGGCCAATCCTAGCTCTGGAACAGATGTTCACTGTCCTCTACAGCCAATTACATCTAGATCAGAAAGGCAGGCTTCTAGATCAATTTCTCTTGAAATTGTTTAGTTAAGCCTTCCATTTGATACCATAAAAACTAAAATTCCTAGTGATATTTATTTTTTAAAAATGTTTTAAAAATAGGTAAAATATAGGAAAAGTACTTAGAAAAAATACATTTTTGGTAAGGGACTCATTGAAAATGTAAAGACAGCATGTGGGGCTGGATGAGAAAAGGACAGAGAACCTAAATTGATAAGAGATTTGAACAGGCACTTCACAGGGGCAAATCAATACCCAATAAGCTGATAAAGTGATCTTAGTTGTTTCAGTTATAACGAGCCCAGGCAGAGGGATCTGCCTCTCTCTGGGCACTGGAGAGTGTTAAGAATTTTAAAATGAGGTGCTGAAGGTGTGGCTAAATCGGCAGAGTGTTTCTCTGACAGGCACAAAGCTCTGAGTTCAATCCTTGGTGCTATATAAACTAGGTGTGATGGCACAAGGTCACCTGGTAATTATGAGCCCTTAACTAAAACTTTTTTTAAAAAATCTTAAAAAGTGGCTAAAATATGTTAAAACTCAAGACTACTCCTAATGATAAGCACCTTAAGTTTATAATGTATGCACTCTGGTGTTCATTTCTGTAAATAAGCAAAGACATTAATGGGGCAATTGAACTCCATAATTATCATCTCTTGGATCTTCTCTTGCTGCTCAAACTTGCTTGACAAAAAGACTTTAGTTAAAACAACCAACCAGACCACTGTTGTTCTTGCACCAACCCCATTGAACCCCTACCCAGGTCTTGAGGCAGCTGCCCAAGAAACAGCAGCAGATCACCTTAGCTCCTGGAGACCCTGTCTGAGCCAGGGTCATTTGAAAGTTTGTGCCAGGCATTTTTGCAATGACAATGCCTCAGTGCCAGAGGGCAAGCACTTCCCCTGGTAGAGTAACTGTGAGTGTCACTTGGTAGAGTGACTAATGGCAAGGCTGTTAGATGTCAAAACACAAGCCTTAGTGGCTGTCATTGGTAATAGAGGCAAAGCTGTGATTGGACAAAGAAGTGGCTGTGATGAGTCCAGTATGCTCTCCTTTCTTTGGCTATATGAGCAGGCTGCTTGGGTTCACTCAGGCTAGGGAACCCTATACCGTGATGCCTCTTCTAATGTGACATCAGGTGCAGTGACGCCTTCTCTCCAGTGGACTTGTCTTGCCTATGTTCAGTAGTGCAAGGCTAAGCTGAAAACATTATACAGATTGACTGGCCCTAGGTTGGGAGGCTATGGTTTCTGGGTCTCACGGGCACGAATCAATCCCATGGGTGCTGTGTGCACAGTGTCTGACACGTACAAACACTAGCCCCCCCAAAGTGGTTTGCTGCCTTCTGGATCATAGCATCTGTACTTGGAGGCTGCCCACCTCAATCTGATGGGTGCCCTGTGCGCCACACTGCAGCAGCTCGAGGCTAAACAATCCCAAGGGAGCTGGGGGAAACCTGGTACTGCCTGGCACAGTATAGTTATGCTGTTGGCCACAACTGCTTGATCATTGGCCTGAGGGTCATCCCAGCAGCTGGCACCCAGTTTCCCATACCCAGTACTGGGTCCTAAATGACTCCACTTGTAACCAGTATCTAATTTCCAGCTCAGAACCACCACTTGGCTGTGGAAGGGGCCTTGGGCAGCTGCTTGGCAGTGGCCATTGACAGAGGAGCAGAGGGCAGCCACGGTGGGAAGGGAGGAAGTTAGATCAGAGAGAAAGAAGCTGAGAAAAGGCTGAGGAGCTGGAGGAGAGAACCTGCAGCCCTGGTCTCCACAGAGCTGTGCTCAAACACATGAGACTTGGACTGCAAGCTGCACGGCATAACACAGGCTACACTGACAAGGGGCCAAGGGTCCCCTTGTCTGAGGCCCTCACTGGGATGTGACAGATGGCCAAAGGTGGCTCTGTGCATCTGCTAACTGCTGGGACTACCAAATCCTGAGGGAAACAGAAACTGCTAGATACCAGCAGTGAAGACCCTCTGTCTGTCCAAGATTTCCATCCAGTTAAACCAAGAGAACTGTCAGCCATCGGATTGGTGACATCTAGAGACATACATCCTAAAGCCACATGAGATATGCTGTCTATCAACCAGAATGGTAAAAAGAAAATTAAAATGCTGGTTTTGAAGAAACTAGAACTCTCATATGTAACTCATGGGAAAGTAAGTCAGCAGAAAAGTACGCTGGAAACCTGTTCCCTTTTATTGGTTAAAGCTGAAAATAAATACAGATCCAACAGTTCCCCTTACGGGAACTGAAAGGCATAGGCACCTGTGCACCATATAACTTGTTCAGGAATGTTCCTGAGATCAAGGAGTGATGCTGCAGGCCTTGTACTCCCAGCACTGTGGAGCCTGGGGTGGGAGGGGTCATGGGTAGAGGGGACATAGTGAGACACTCAGAAGTCAAGCCCCCTGCCATGGTCATAGAAGGATTATTTGCAGTGCCCTCAAATGGGAAACAACTCAGGTGTCCAGAACAGTTGGGTTAATTGTACTATATTGACATACTATGGCCTGTTACATAAAAGTAGTGGAGATAGATTGAGCTACAGCTGACTTCAAACAAGATTCTAGCATGCAGGTCTTCACCCACCAAACAGGAATCTGGACAATTATTCTTTAGGACAAATCTTTTTTGGTTTTTTGAGACAGGGTTTCTCTGTGCAGCTTTGGTGCCTGTCCTGTATCTTGCTCTGTAGACCAGGCTGGCCTCAAATTCACAGAGATCCACCTCCCTCTGCCTCCTGAGTGCTGGGATTAAAGGTGTGCACCACCACCACCAGCCTTCTCTAGGAAATCTTAGAAATTGAAAATAGAAGAAAAATGCAAAGCCCAGTAACTTGTATACATTGTGATGAATCTGAGGATGTCTTTGAGAAAGCGAGACAAAACTAGAAGACAGAGAAAAAAAATAGGTGATCTCAAGGCTTTCAACACTAAAACAATACACAATGTGTGTGGTGAGAAGGAAGAGGGAGGAAGGGAGGAAGGGAGGGAGGGGGAGTTGTTTTAGAATTAGGAAGGAATATATTTGCACTCCAGAATCCTATCTTTGGAAACTATGTGAGGGCAGGACAAAGCCATTTCAGACATGCAAGGGGTTTTGATGCTGTCACACCAGTCACAGCAAGGTCAGAATCGAAGAAAGGTCTTCACACCATTTCCTGCTTGTTTAAAAATAATCATGAAAGCTTTTCTATAAAGGTGGTTGCATAAGAAAGGAATTAACTACCTAAGAGAAAGTTGAGGTGGTACAAACTTATAACCTCAGCACATGGAAGCAGGAAGGTCACAAGTTCAAGGACAGTTGGAACTACACAGTGAGGTCTTTGAAAAAAATAAAACAAAGATATAGGATATAATAATAGTAATAACAACAACAATAAAGGAGAATAAGAACTTGGAGCCATTTAAATTTAAATTTACTTTTCATTCAACATATACATTCCAAGTATGTGCCTCTTGCCAGCACTGTTTATAAGTTCTGGAGATACAGAACAAAACAAAAGAAAATAGACAAAACAAAAGAGACACATATCTTTGCCTTCATGCAACATGTTAGAGAAATGCTTGAACAAGGATTATACAGCTACTTCATTAATACATAATGATTAAAAATACTTCAAACAGTAGAAATAGTCTGTAATACACCGTGAGGCAAAAAGAATGGAATGGTTGATGCCTGAGTCTGCCATAGTGACCCATGCCTATAGTCTCAGAACTTGGGACATAGAGGTAAGAGGGTCAGGAATTTGAAGTCACCCTTGGATACACAGAAAGTTTTAAGTGAGTCTAGGATACCTGAGTCCCTGTCCCAAAACAAAACAAAACAAGGGGTGAAGTGCTGGCCCCTCAGGTGTCAGGACGTAGTTTGATTCCTGGAAACCATAAAAGGCTGTTAGAAATGAAGCCCACTTATCCCACTGGAGCTGGGGAGATGGACACAGGAGGACCCCAGGGGTTTGCTGGCATCCAATCTAGTAAAACCAAGGTAGTTTGGTGAGAGGCCCTGCTTCAGTATTGAGGTGAAGAACAAAGGAAGAAGACGACCAACATTGATCTTGGACCTCCGCTTTCATGTGTACATATTTGCATGCACGCTCCCCACAGACATGTATCCCCTACACACACTTGGGAAAGTCAGAAACGTGAAAATAAGTGCACGAGGGTGGTTAAATTACAAATGTGATTTTCTTTGGGAAAGTCTTTAATTTTCTATGGGGGATTCAGACAATGGAAGAATAAAAATTAGGATTCATAAAATTATTCAAAATTTTACTTTATATCAAGTATTTCATCTGGAAAAGATGCTTTCATTTTAAAATTTCTGTGTTTTGTTTTGGTTTTTTTTGTTTAGACAAGGTCTTATTTGGCAGCCCAGGGCGCCAGCCTTTGACCTGCTTCTCTCAGCCTCCTAAGTGCCGGGATTAAAGACACAAACCTCCAGCCTGACTTAGAACTTCATTAACTGAAACCTACTGTGTTTTTAAAATGGGGTCTCACATATCCTAGCCTTCCACTTGCTGTGTAGACACTGATGACTGTAAACTTCTGATTCTCCTGCCTCCACCCCCTGAGTGCTGCAGTCACAGGCAGGTGTCACCAGGCCTAGTTTATGTGGTGCTGGTGACTGGACCACGGCTTCATGCCTGCTAGGAAGGCAGTCCACCAACTGAATTACATCTCTATTAACTGGAACCTTTATAGTGTCCTTTACAGCAGATAAAGAGTATTCTATTTAAACTCAAGTTCTTATAAACAGAGACAGAGAATAAAATAAAATAAAATACCCATTTCTGACCAAAAAGAAAAAAGAAAAACCAGTCCTCAGGTGAGGAACTTGCTCTTTCCATTCCAGCCAGCTAGGAAAGATGGGATCGCCAGGAGGAATGTGGATCTGCCCATAGGGAAACTGCTAGAAAGTCACATTTCAGATGGTTTTTCCTAGAGTTAGCATGGTATAGTGTCAGCCATGCCTGTTACTCAGTGAGCCTCTAAGCAGGGTATGTAGACTGCCTGCTTATGACTGGGTTAGATGAGAGTCACTGGCAGAATACATATCATGTGTATTGATACTGTGCTTTTTAAAAGGCCCATTTAATATTTCTGGCCTGTGAGGAAGCTATACCAACAGTGACATTCTGAGGTACTTCTCATGTATGTTGGTGAAAATCCACTTTTGGTGCTTGGTATGTAGCCTAGACACTAGCCTTGAGCTCACTACATAGCCCAAGCTGACCTCCTTTACTCCTTTTTCTTTTTTTCTTTTTTCTTTTTCTTTTTTTTTCTTTTTTGGCAGTCACTCTCAGTATGTAGTGCTGGCTGGTGTGGAACTCACTATGTAGAACAGACTAGCCTCGATAGCAAACATCAGCCTCCCTGTGACTCCAGAGCGCTTGGATTAAAGGCATGATGTCCCACCACACTTTACTTAGTCTCCAATTAATTTTTCTCTCTCTTTTTTAATTAAAAAATTTTACACAATGTATTCCAATCATGTTTTCCCTCCCCCAGATCTTCTCAGATCTTCCCTACCTCCCTTCCCACCCAACTTCTATGTTTTCTCTCTTTAAAAAATAAAATCATGAAAATAAAAATAAACAAGAAACCAACAAGACAAAAGAATGCCAAATGAAACACCCCCCCCCCACACACACACAGAGTTCATTTTGTGATGGCCAACTCCTGGGCATGGGACTTGTCCTGGAGTGTTATTGATGCATCCAGTGATACTCCATTGAAGAAAACTGATTACCCCTTTCCTAGAAGGTATCATTGCAAATAGCTTCTTGCATAGGGGTGGGGCCCCAAGTTGTCTTCCCCAACTCAGAACTGGGACCACAACTGGCTTGAACCTGTGCAGGCCTTGTGCATGCTGCCGCAGTCTCTGTGATTTCATATGTGCATCAGTTCAGTTGTGTCTGAATGACACTTTTTCCCTGGAGCCATCCATCCCTTCTGGTTCTTATAATCCTACCACCTCTTCTTCTTCATAGTTCCCTGAAACCTGAGGGGAGGGCTTTGATAAAGACATCCCATTTAGGACTGAATGCTCCTAAGTCTCTCTTCCATACATTATCTAGTGGATTTCTGTTAATTCCCAACTTTTGCCAGAAGCTTATCTGATGAGAGTTGATAAGGCACTAATCTATAGGTATGATGTATGTCATCAGGAGTCACTTCATTCCTGTGTTCTTTTAGCAGAATAACAGTATTAGGTTTTTCCCTTAGGCCTATGGCCTATCTAGTTGCAGGTTCTTGGGCACTTTAACAGTGCCGGGTATGGGTTCCAGCTCATGAAATCACAAGGTTCCTTGTGTCCTCCAGCACCTCCTCTAAACTTCGCTGTTCATCAGTTCCATGCTTGTGGTCTTATATGTTGAGCCTTAATCCAAGTTTTAAAACGTGTTTGGTTGCTCCCATAACATTTGCGCCACTATTGCACCAGAGTATCTTGCAGGTGGGTGACTCTTGTTGCAGCATTTGTAGCTGAGTGATATTGATGATTACCTTTCTCACCAGTATCATGCAAAGTACCTTCCAGGACTATGTACAGTAGGAGTGAAGTTTCTAGTTGGGAACCGGCTTCACTTTTCCACATTCGATGATGTAAGTGAGTGTTGTCTTCAGCATTAGGGCCTCGCCATCAGGTTTTTTAGAGTAACCAAAAACCTTGTCATTAGCCTGTAATCAATTCTTGATCTTCCTGCCTCTCAAGTGTTGGAGTTAAAGGCATGTACCACTGTGCCCAGATTTTTTTAAGATTATAATTACATCATTTCCCTTACCTTTACTCCATCCAAACCCTCCTATATACCCCTCCTCTTGTTCTCTTTCAAATTACCAGTTTGAAAAACAATTCCAGGAAGAGCAAGAGTTACATAGTGAGGATACATTCAAGGTCAGCCTGTGCTACCTAGCAAATGGCTAACTCAAAATAAATATGTAGATAGAGAGATAGATAGACAGACAGACAGACAGAATCATTCTTCTAAACTATATAGAAAGCAAAAATTTCTCATACGCAGCCTATTAGATGGAGCCTTGAACTTTGAATCTTAAAAATGTTGTTCTGTCTTCCAGTGAGACTGGTACCTCAGGAATGGCTGTTCTCACTCATCCTTGGGATCAACTGGATTATATTAGAAATTTTTTCATGTTCAAGTTAGTGTGAAAGATGGTATCAAACTGTCATCAAATCACGATCAGATTATGCAGTATTTTTAAGGGTGGCATTTAGCTTTTTAAGTGTTTTAAATTTAAAGAAGGGAAACTACATGTAATACAGTTT
This sequence comes from Onychomys torridus, assembly GCF_903995425.1. Classification (NCBI taxonomy): domain Eukaryota; kingdom Metazoa; phylum Chordata; class Mammalia; order Rodentia; family Cricetidae; genus Onychomys; species Onychomys torridus. The sequence goes on from NC_050444.1 coordinate 73,869,862, forward strand.
CCTGGATGGGCTTTTGGAACAGAAAAGGACATTATGAAAATTAATGAATCTGAATCAAGTATGGTGTGCAGTTAGTAGTTATCTTCCGATGCTGGGTGAGGAGTTGTGACAAACGCACTACAAAGTTCTGAGATGTAACCATGTGAGAAGTTAGGTGACGGGTAATGAGAACGCTATTACTTCTGTAGCTTTAAAAAAAAATACTTAAAACTGTTCTAAAGTAAAAGTCTAAATTAAAATTGTAGTAAAACAGTTTTCTTTCGATCTCCGACAAATCACAAATTTAGCTAAGCCTACTGTCTGTGCTGTGACCTTAACTAAGCATCATCGGGACTGGGTGTCAGTCTAATTATAGGCAGTCTTCCTTTCCGCAGTAGGGAAAGAGCGTGAAAGTTGAAGCTGTGTGTTCCAACATACAAGACCACAAGCGTGGAGCTGATGAGCAGAGCCTAGAGCATAGTTTACAGGAGGTGCTGGAGGACACAAGGAGCCTTGCGGTTTCTGGAGAGAGAACCTGCTGTAGGAAAAGCAGTGATCCAGAGATTTATTTGATGTTCCATTTGCCAAATGCATTAAAATTGGGAAGAAATCTGAGACAGGCACATCAGCAGAGGCAGTAATTGCGATGTGAAGCTAAAATCTCAAGACTGAAACTCTGAAGTGAAAGGTGATGCTGTTCTCCGTGCCTCCTGCTGCCTGGTTTAGGACAGGGTGAGAAGCAGAGCCTACTGTAGACATGACTGTATCTGGAGACCTTAGACACCAGTAGATGGCTAGATCTTAAAGCTACTTTCTATCTTCTTGTTCCACGCCTGACAATCAGGAAGATCTTAGCATTTCTGCTTGTCCTGAGTTAGCTCTACGCTTGCTTAAGAGTCAAGCAGAGTCCACAGCTCTCAAGTAGGTCTCTTTCATTGATTTATCCTAATGGATTTTAAAGGCTCTTTCCCAGCACTGTGGATAGAAACCCATTTCTTGAATATGCTAGGCAAGCACTCTACCGGAATCACATGTCAAGCCCTAAATACCACAAGAAATTATTCAAACTTGTACAGAGACTGTAAGAATGGGAATGCTCCCCACAACGTCAGGTTCCACATTGTCAAACTTCCTGTTCCTACTGTGAAGAGTTACACCACCTGCAGGATTACTCTCTGTCCTTTTTTTATGTATACTCTCCCACATACACACCACATACACACATTCCACACAGACAACAAACACAATACATATACTCCTTTTCACACACACATAACACACACACACACACACACACACACATCACACACACCACAACACACACACACTACAATACACACACACACACACACACACACATCACACACACCACAACACACATACCTCTTTATACCCACACCCACACATCACACACACACACACACACACACACACACATCACACTACAATACACACACACACACATACATCACACACACCACAACACATACACACTACAATACACACACACACACACACACACACACATCACACACACCACAACACACATACCTCTTTATACCCACACCCACACATCACACACACCACAACACATACACACTACAATACACACACACACACACACACACACACACACACACCACTTTATGCCTCTGTTTCCTGCGTGACTTGTGCATACCTCCAGGTCAGTGGTTCTAAACCTTCCTAATACTGGGACCCTTTAATACAGTTCCTCGCGTTGTGGTGACTCCCAACCATAAAGTTATTTTCATTGCTACTTCACAACTGTAATTTTGCTATGTTTATGAATTATAATGTAAATATCTGTGTTTTCTGATTGTTGTAGGCAACCCCTCTAAAAGGGGTCATGACCCTCAGGTTGAGAGCTACCGCTTTAGGCCCTTCAATGTGTATTTCCTAAGGATAGGTCACTCTTTTCAGCACCACAGTGACATTCTTTTCACCTCGTTTACTCATTTCCTGTCTGAGAGTGAACTGTGGTAACACTCATTATCTCGGTCTGGTCTGTCCCTTTGCTAACTGAATTACAGGCATTATTTGCGTTTCAGGTTTGGGTCTTTGAGGGTACCAAAAAACCAGGTTTGTCAGTTTAGCTTTGAATTTAACTCATGGGCTTGTCTCAGTTGGGCTTCTAAACACCTCCTTATCAAAGAATAATGGTCATTCCAACACTGGGAAAGGTGAGTCCAGCACCCACGCCATGTATCAGGAACTGTTCTCAGCACTGTTTAAGATTCATGCAATTAATCTTCACAACAACAGCATCAGTTACTTTTCTATGGCTGTGATACAATACCCAGAACAAAAGAAGATGGATTTTTTGGTTGTTTTTTGTTTTGTTTATTTGGCTCACAGTACAGGGTTTAGGCCATCATGGTTGGTCACATTGCATCACAGTCAGGAAGGAGAGAGTAGTGAACGCTTATGCTGAGCTAGCTTTCTCCTTTATATACAGTTTCAGGACCCTAGTGGAAGGAGTGATACTACCCACTTTTAGTGTGGGTCTTCCCACCTCAGTTAACCTAATCTAATCTAACCTGTGTACTTCCTCACATTGTGAGGCATATCCAGGGACTAAATAATCCCTCACAGCAGTGCCTGGAGACTTGTCTCCCAGGTGATCTCAGAGCCTGTCAAGCTGACAATTCACACAACAACTTTAACCTTCAAGGCCCTCACCATTGCCTTATTTTCCTTAGGGAAATGTAGGCACAGAGGTTAAGTAGCTTGCTCATAAATCACAGCTGATAAGGGGGTACAATGAGAATTTGGACCCAGGCTGTTGCAGACATTCATTTTATTTATTGTCTCCTATGTGATTGTTTTCAGCCACATTAATATTTCATAACACCTGAAGATTATCCCACATTATTTATCTCAGGCTATTGATTGCTTCTTCTTGTGTTTCCTTCTTCAAGTAGAGAAACACTCATTCTCTTGATGTGTTTACTTTTCAGCTGAGGAAAAGGTGATGGATCTCTGGAGACTGGGAGAATGGACTCAGAGGAGGCTGTTTACACAAGGATCTCCTACTCACCAGCTGTTGAGTCTGTGAGGAAGACAGGATCTCATTACTTCGATGGCAGCGATCAAGAAGGCTCTCCAACCATGAACAGCCAAATGGATTTGCCACAGTGGGGGTGGCTAATTAATGATTAATCATAAGCATTTGATGGCAATCTTTGTTGCAACCATGTCTTCAAACTTCATGTTGCTTTCTCTTCTGGCCCTGCAATGCTTCAGAGACAAGCCCTGCTTCTCGTCTAGTGAGAGCTGGCCTGAAGTCAGGACTCACACGGGAATTCTCTGCATTCATCCTGGGTTTGTCCTCTCTGACTCTGCTATTAATAGAGTTGATGTGGGCTAATAACTGCTATTACTGGGGGCCTGCTGCATGCCAAGCATTATAATGGGTGCCCTACATAATACTGAATCCTCACGAAGCCCTGTAAGTTCGTACACATTATTGACATTTTGACCGTGAGGAAATGAGATACTCTGAGAGATCATGTGCTGTGGAGAAGATGACACAGTTGATAGGCTCAGTGTTCCAATTCCAGAGTCCCTCCATCATAACACTATGCTTTACTCATTATTGCTACGGAGATAACTGCCCTATAGTATCCTTAGGAATATCACATTTAGTGTCCAAATAGGGTGGGGATTGTGGTGTATGTGCATGGGAAGTGTCTCAGGGGAGGGTTTTAGAAGCACAGAAGAATCACAGAATTATTTTCTAAGCAAAGTAACACTGTTCTTTTATGGCCTATGGGTCAAATCTGCCTGTCCCCACTTATTTTTGTAAATAAAATTTTATGGGAACACAACCACATCCTTTATATATGGTCTATGACTCCTTTCTTTCTGTAATGGTAGCGTTATATAATTGTATCAAAGACCCTACAATCCTCAGTGCCCATATTGACAGTATGGTCCTTGCAGGAAAGTTTGTGAGCCCTGGCTTAGATGACTTTGGAAGGAAGCCCACAGTTTTCATTAAGCCCAATTTATTATATTTTTATATTTTCCCTTGACTGAACACTTAAAGCCAGATAATGCCAACATAATCACCGTGTTCTAATGATGGCATGGTGGTAAATATGATGGTGATGTGCAAGGATTGTGGGGCTGTACTGATGTAACTAGTGAAAGACAGGCAGTGGGCAGGAGGGTAAGATCTGTGTCTCTGGGACCCTAGTCAACTCCTCACCCCAGAATCCTCCCACTTAGGTCCTTCCTATTCTTCTTGCTACAATATCTGTCCACAGGCTTGCGAGTGACGTATATACACAACATACTCCAGTATTCCAACACCTTGACTTGGAATTCAGAAACTAAGACAAACGGATCTCTAGTTATCTCTCTTCCCATCTCCTTTTCTTTTTAAGCCATGAGGAAACCATTCTAAATTTGAAAGTATATTTCAAAGTTGACTTATTTGCCTTTGATTCACATTCATGAAGGCAGAAAGCAAAATACATCATACTTGTAGGTATTGATCTTAGTCTGTTCAGGCTACTGTAACAAAATGCCATTGATTGCACAGCTTATAAACAACATAACCAGTTTTCCCAGTTTATAACACTAAGAAGTTGGATCAATGAGCTGGCAGTGGCATCAGTGTCTGGTTGAGAACAGTTTTCTGGTTCATAGACAGCCACCTTCCCACGTGTCCTCACAAATTAGAAAGAACAAAGGGTCTTTCTGGGGCTCCTTCCTTTTCTTTGTTTCCTTTCTTCCTTCCTTTCTTCCTTCCTTCCTTCCTTCCTTCCTTCCTTCCTTCCTTCCTTCCTTTCTTTCTTTCCTTTCTTTTCCATCTCACTCAGGAGGGCTGTCACAGACCAAAGACCTCAACTCCTAATATCACTTTGTGGAGCAGGATTTTTAACAAATGGCTTTGAGCAGAATATAAGTATTCAGCCCATGACAGTGTTATATTTCCTAACAGGCTTAGCCTTCATAAATGCTATGGTTTTTCCTGAGCCAAAGGAAACAAATAATACTAATTACTTTTTTTTTTTTTACAGATGTTAATTAATTTAGGAAAAAAATCTGTTTTAAAGTTATACCATGCAAGCTTTCCTTCACAGGGAAAGCTTTCCTTATATGTTTTTTCACAGACTAAGTTTTCGTGCGTGCAGAATGTTCCATATCCTGTATGTTCTAAAGTTTTCCCAGCCCTCCCCCAGTGTTGGAGCACTAAAGGGTCCTCTCTCTAGTCCATGGTTCCCGTCCTACATTTTTTTCTTGGAATTGTTTTTTCCACCATTTTCTACTGTGCTCAGGCTGTGTCCTTGGCATAGTCAGGGTCCTATCTTCCCTTCCAGTCTGCTGGTAGGTCCTGGTGTAGCCCATGCAACGAAGAGATGCATTAGATTTTCAAATCAAAGATTATTCTTCCTTGTCATATGTCCCACCTTCCAATCCTCTCTCATTCTTCCTGATTCAGTTGTTCTGTCATGGGAAAGTATATGCTGACTTTTGTAATGAGAAAGACATCTCACTCAGGAAGGGGATTTTCCTGGGAAGGGGTGACACAGTCTCCTCCTAACCTGACAGCCTCAGCCCTGTAGTACCAAAGGACTCAGATACCATTATTCACTGGGGCTGTACTTAGAAAAATGGTTTATTTTAGGAAATAATAATGTATGGGTAACCTGCATTATGTATTTTCTATGTGTTAAGCATCAGTCTAAATGCCTTACCTATCAAGAGGATGTTGTTAATACATTCATCTGACAAACGAGAAAAGAGAGGTATAGAGAGGATAAGAAATTGTCCTGGCCACACAGCTAGTGCTTGAAAGCTGGGTTTTGTTTCAGATAGTGGGGTGTTGTTGGTATTTTTTTACTCTTTTGGGGGGCCGTCACCTAACTCCCAGATAAATCACACAGGGATTATAAATACCCGGCCTTAGCTTGGCTCTTCTTAACTTTAAATTATCCTATCTACTTTGCCTCTGGGCTTTTTCCTTTTCTTACTTCTGTAATCTTACTTTCACTCCCACTCTGTGGCTGGCTGGATGGCTGGGTGGCTGGGTGGCTGGGTAGCTGGCCCCTAGCATCCTCCACTCCTTGTTCTCTTTTTCTTTCTTTTTTTTTCTCCTCCCAGATTTCTCCTTCTATTTATTCTCTTTGCCTGCCAACCCCACCCATCCTTTCTCCTGCCTTGCTATTGGTGTTTTAGGCAGGCACAGTAACACAGCTTCACAGAATTAAACAAATGCAACATAGAAGAACGCAACACACCTTTGTGTCATTAAAACCAATGTTCCACAGCATAACAAAAGGAACACATCTTACAATAATATTCCCCAACAGTGTGACACTGGGGTGTGGGTGGTTAACCAGTAAGTACAATCAGTAATGCACTGTGGCATTTTATGTCCATAGGCTGCACCTGGCTCATGCCATTTCAGAGTGTCTTCAGAGGGAGCCAAGCAATTCTGTTACTGACAGCAGTGAGCCTTCCCTTTGTGCTGGAGAGAACTGGCTGGGGGCCAGCAACCTGGGGAGATTTCCTTTCATGAGGAGACGGGTGGGAAAATAATTGACTTTGTTCATAGTCATTCCCTGAACATGAGTCCAGAAGCATGTCCAGGGCCAGGGCAGGGTACACTGGAAATGCATGCACATTCCAGGCTTCATCCCCAGTGCACAGGCCAGTGCACACAGAGGAAGTATTGGGACATAGAAACATCTACATAGAGTTAAGCTAATACTCTCTCTTCCAGGAGGTAGCAGGGTCTCTTGTAGGGGACTATGCAGGGGTGGGGTGGGACTAGGGAGAAGAAACCCAGAGAAGTTTTTGAAGATAAGTATGATTACAGAGTGGAGTATGAGAGGGAATGAACTATTAACTGGCTTGTAGTTTTGTAGAATGATGGAACTCGGGTTTCACAATGATGTTATCTCTACCAGGCACACTTCCAGTGCCTGGATCTCCCCTTCCCCGTGACAGCTCTCCTAAGCAAATGCCCAGAGTCTGCTTGGATATTGGCACTGGTGGGGATCTCTCTACCAAATAATGTATACCAAATCTCCGTGACTCTTTTATTTCTATTGTTTATTTTTTTATTTTATAATTTTATACACATATATCTACCCCCTCAAACTCTCCTCCTATTCTTCCTAGGAATCCTCTACATGTACCTCTCCCACCTTCATGTGTGTGCGTTTTTAAAATAACCCACTAAGTCTGGTTATTAATGACTGCATGTACATGACAACCTACCTGAGGCCACTCCCCTGAAGAAACATGCCTCCTCCTCCCCCAACAACCAGTCCCCAGAAGCTCCTCAGCTAGAAGTGGAGCCTCTTGAGGCCCTCTCCAATTCATGCTGCAATCATTGACTGGCTTGGTCTTGTGCAGATAACTATCTGCTGTGGGTTCTTGAGGGCGACATCCATGTTGTCTTCGGAAGACAGAATCCCCCAGCTTTTACACTTTTTCCATTCCTCTCCCACGGTGTTCCGAGCTTTGAGGCGGTTGATATAGATGTCACCACAACACGAGGAACTGTTATTAAAAGGTTACAGCATTAGGAATGGTTGAGCCCCACTGCTTTAGACATTTTGTTGAGAGGAAACCTGCCTTCTGATAGTTTGCAGCAGCTGGGTCGGATTATACCAGAGGGACACTAAAGACCAAGAGTTCTGCTGTCTACCAGCCCCAAAGAGACAAAGTCAATGGATGTACCCATGCCGAGTTTTTCCTTTTAAGATAAATATGATCTGGTCCTTGAATTGTGCACCTTCTCACATTGTTTTTGGTTCTTCATCATTCAGGTTTGTGTCTGCTGCTTCCTATGTGACTTAGAGCTCTTTAAGTGCGAGCTAGGTCACTTCACTGAGCACCAGCCTCCTCCTGGGCATAACCAATTAGATGTCACTCAATGAATGCCTAGAGCTTCCAGAGCTTTGGAGTGAATCTGTATTTTAGTCAGAAAGGGGCAGGAAGCACAAGTTTGGGTTTCTGTGGTTGAGAAGTGATGATAAGCACAAATACTTTTTGGCTGTTTATCTCACATCAGACACAGCTAATCACTTGACCTGAATTATTTCCTGTAATCCACTGATCAGCCGGTGCTGATACTGTGAGCCCTGTTTCACAGGTGAAGAAATAGAAGCTTAGAGAGGCTTGTCTTACCAGGCTGGGCTGTAGAAGTGAAAACCTGGGTCATGTTAGATTGGGGAGCGATGCGTGAACATTCGGGGCTTCAACAAAGAGCAGCACCTGGGTATCAGGGAAAACAGGCAGAGCAGGGAACGGGAGCTGGAGTGGGGACAGATAGTCTAAGGCTCAAGGACACGAGAGGAGCCCTGAAGGACATGTTGTGTAGAGCAGTAATAGCAGCTGCCACCAGTTACCAGCCCTCTGAGCCAAACGTTTTCCATACATAGTCGCCTTTAATCCCCGCCTAAACCCAAAAAGGAAATATGGTCACCGCGCACTAGGAAATGGAGCACTGGTAAAGATCAGGCTTCCTGAAAACTGCAGAGCTGGCCACCAGCAGGTCAGGATTCAAATGGAGAGAGCCGGTGGTGCCTGTGGACCCGTTAGACTGATCCTCAAAGGGGGAGCTTGTTAGAGACATGGAAATGAAATCATTGCCTCCCCCAGAACTCATGAGGAAGCTCAGGCCTGCATCGAGTGCCTGGCATCTCTCAGAGAGGACAAAGAACCTAGTTTGCAGGGGACAGTTTTGCTGGATGTTAGCAATGTCAACCAGGAGGTGATCCTGACTTGGCGTTTCATCAGAAAGCAAGCAGGTCACCAAAGGCCGGAAACTTCAACCGATAACTATGACTAGATGAGCATCTTTCAGAACCACAAACTCATGCTTGGAAACAATGTACACAGTCACTCTGCTGTTGTTCCTTTTCCTTTTATGTGTGTGTATCATGTTTGTTTGTGACATCTATGTACAGGCACAACAGGTACATGTGCGTTTGTGGACGCCTGCATGTTGAAAAGGTTGGTATCAGGCATCTTGCTCAACTGCTCTACAGTTAAAATTTGAGACAAGGTCACTTCCTAACTCTGGAGCTTGCTGATTAGGCTAGGCTGGCTGGCCGTGAGTGCCTGGTACCCTCTTATCTGTACTTCCCAAGTGATGGGATTGCCCACATACACCCACTTCCAGCACTTTCCTCATGCTTGGGTGGCAAAGCATTTTACCAAGATATCTTAGCAGCCTTTTTACTTTCAAAACCTTTTATTTTTATTTTATATGTGTAAGTGATTTTTGCCTACTTGTATACATGTACACATCACTGCCTGGTGTCTTTGAGCACCCGATCACCTAGAACTGGACTTATAAACGGTTGTGAGCTGCCATATGGTGCTGGGAACTTAACCGAGGTCCTTTGGAAAAACAGCCAATGCTCTTCACTGCTGAGCCATCTCTCCAGTTTCCCCTGCCCCTCACCCCTGTAAAGAGCAATACCCTTCCTCTCACGTCAAGGGTTCACAGGTGTCAGTATGCATCAGTACCATCTGGAGGACTTGTTAAACGGATTACTGAAGCTGAGCCTGGAGTTCCTGTTTCACTGGTTCTGAGGATAAGGCCTGAGAATTTGCATTTCTAAGAAGCTATCAGATAATGCTGATGCAGTTAGTTAGTCCTGGGGTCAAGTTTTAAGAACAACCGCTTTAAATAAAGCGACTTTAAAATATTTCCTAACTGGATTTGCTATGCAAAGATAATTAATTACCCGAGCCACAGCGAGTGGGTGGGTTTGTAGACTTGCTGCCCCAGCTTGGTGAGGGAACTGTAGTGTGAGAACTAGGTTGACTGGAAGGAGACAAATCGCAGCCCTAAGGAACTGGCCGTTGAGAATGAGGTCAGCAAATGCTCCCAGATGAGCTGTGCTGGGAAGCCAGACAAGCGACACCAGAGATCTATCTGGGCAGGGCAGAAGTCAAATGGGGTACAGCTGTTGTCAAAATCCACAGGCTGCTTGGCTGGCCTGAAGGGAAAGAACTACAGAAATTGGGGCCAGAAGCCAGAAATGAGCTCTGAGGGTGTGTCTCTGTGATTGTCTGGTGATCACATTTCAGGGCAACTGTCTCCAAAACTCTCCTTATTCCACCTTCGGTAATGCCTGTCACTCAAGAAGTGCCTAGGAGCTCCCATATGGCAGGAGTGAGGTGATTCTTTGGAGATGAGACCAAACGCTCTCGCCTTCCCTTCATGATGGGTCCACAGTGTCAACCGAGGGCAGTGGTTTGACCTCTGATGCCTTCCCATCTGCAGGCTACATTTCTCACCCACAGACAATGACTCAACGGCTGTGTTCAGATCAGCCATTGGAGCCACCAGAGCTGGGTGAATGGGTGGATACCTGGCTTCTGCCACTACTCCTCATGGAATTGGGGGTGGGGTGGGGCTGTGGATAGTAAATTCCCTTCCCTTGATACCAAGAAGGGGCCTCTCTGAAGGACTGCACACCACTCCTCCTTTCTGGCAGGAGTAGAGTTGTAGAAATCCCAGGCTTCCAAGCATTGTCTACCTAGCCTGAATGAAACGATTGTCTCCCTTTGTATCTTTTATCCCTTTCCTTACATTTCTGTTCAGTTACGGGTCTATTGGGTGATGCCTGCCCTGTGCTGGGGTAGAGATACAGGTATGGTAAAAAGAAGTTTTGGTCTTAAGAAACCACAATATAGTTGGAACGATCTGGTAGAGACGTAATTAAAACATTGCAATTTAAGTATGATTCCTCAAAAACAGCTCATGCCTCTTCAAGGCCTTGGTTCTTACTGTCCTGACTAGATAGTCTTCCTCAGACCCTTTCATAGCTCTTTCCCAGGTCACTGTTGAGCAATGTCAGGACACCGAACTCTACTTATTTTGAGTCCATTAACTCCATGCAAATTGTTTACTTTGTTTCTTCCACTTACCTAATGAAATTTCCTCCTTTGTTAAATTGTTTTGCATGTGTATGTGGGTGCTGTGTGTCAGTGTATTCCAATGTGCAGGCACATGAACAGGGGTACCTGTGTGTCGGTGTGTTTGTGGTCACTTGGTTTTTATGTGGGTACCAGGTTCTGGGTATATAAGCTCTGATCCTCACTCTTCCCATACAAGATCTTTGTCCAGTGATCCATCTCCCTATTCTCTTACGAACTTTCCTTTCTAACAGCCTCATGGATTCTTGTCATTCTTGTCAAACTAGGCAGTAAGCTCTTTGAGAACCAGGCTATTTCACTGATGATTTGTGTAGAACCGCATAACTGCTACCTAATATTCGATAGTCATTTTTCCTTCATTTCTCTAGTATGTGAACACCCAGATGAATTTTTTTCTCGAGTCACCTAAATGGAGATGAAGCCTGTCTCTCTGGAGAACCTTTATAAATCTCCTGTCTTCATCCCAAGCTTTCCAGAATCTTCATTGCCCGATCCGGCCGTCCTAAGCAGATTCTAACTGGCTGTCTCACCGTCATTTACTCAGGCACTGTGTTGTCCTGGGCAGTTCAGACACAGTATTTAATCTGCACAGTCCTTGGCAAGGTCTGCATTCCTTTTTTTATTTCATAGATGACACAGGATCACAGAGAAAGACTTGCTCACAAAGTAGCGAGCGGGGCAAGGGTGGCGGAGCTACAAAGTCCATATAGTCCCATAACCACGTTTCTGTAACTTCCTCCTACCCCTCGTCCTGGGGCCCTTTCTGGTTTCCACCATGCCCCCTCAAGACCTTTCCCCACATTTCCGCTGCCTCTCCATCCCAGCGTATTTCCTCCCGCTGGATAGCTAGCTGGACCTGACCAACCCTGACCTCCCCTCCAAGGCTAAGTGGGAAGATGCTGTAGGTGCAGGATGCATCCTGGGCAGAGATAGCCCCGGGACTCTCCGCACAGACCTGGCTGCTGGGTGCCCAGTGGCTGATTGCAAGGACCGCAGCGATGGCACCGGAAAAGGGATGCCAGGAAAGAGGCAGCTGGAGAAGGAAGGCGCCGGCAGACAGGCAGCGTTCCATCCTCCGTTGGTGCGGGTGCCCCCGCGCATGCATGCGCATGCGTGGCGCGCTCGCACCCCGCCCTCCCGCGGGCCGCCCTTTCACCCTGGCAACCGCGGCTCTGCAGCGGCGCGCGCGCGGGTTGGGCGCGGACGGGCGGGACCTCTGCGGGACGGGACCGGGCAGGCGGCGGCCGAGGTAGTGGGTATCGAAGGCTCCTCGGGCTCCTCGCTCGGTTCCCGTGGCAGGTTCGGCCCGCAGGGCTTAGTCCCTCGCCATGGACTCGCAGAAAGTAAGCAGGGGGCACGGCGGCCGGCTGGGTGGGTGGGTGGGCGGGGCGCCGCGCGGGGCTCGGCGGCGGAGGGCGAGGCCGGGCCTGGGACCCAGCCGACCCCACCACACCGGTCCTGAGAACTCGCGGGCTGCGGGGGCCGCGCCCGTGACCCCGGCCGACCTCTGCCCAGCGCGGAGGAAACCACGGGCGGCACCGGGGTCCCCGCCGCCCTCTGCGGGCGCTAGGCCCTTTTCTTCCCGCAGCCCGCAGCGTGCTCCGAGATGGGTCCCCCCTCGGCCGTCGTGAGGACCGTAGCTCAGTCTCGCGTGGGAACCTCCCCGCTGGCACCGGAGGTGTCCTTTTTCATGCACCGTGTCTTCAGTGTGGTCCCTGCTCTGTAGGTCCAGGGACTGAATCTCCTTTGTACCGCTGCCCACTGCCTTGCTCGTGGCTTATTTATAAGCAGATCTCAGTGTTTGCCCTGCTAGAGGAAAAAGACAGTTGCCAGCTGCCCCACCCTCGTCCGCCAGTTGGTGTAGCTGGTCACAGTTACCCAGTGGTCTTGTGGAATGTTTAACACTTTGAGAACAAGTTAAGGAAAGATCTATAGTAGTCATTTTGATTAAGTAAAATACTTGACGAATATAGCCAGTTTATTGAATACAATGGCAATTGAATTTTTAACAATCAGCTGTAATCCCTGTGTAGGAAAAAAATATGCCACCCTACTCTCTTTGTTATATTATACTGTGATTGCAGTATACTCCGGTATAGGAAAGAAAAAAGGAATGTTATTAATAATGCAGCAGGGAAAACAAGGGTACATTTAAGAGGCCATTCTTTTTTTTTTTTTTTTATTGTTGAATAGAAAGTGCAGAAAAGGCTTATAGAACAACGGCAATTTTGAACTGGATTCACCTTCTTGAGGAGTGATGGGGGTGTGGGACATGAATAATGTGATACATCAAGCATTTATTGTTGTAGCATTTAATAGAAATGTGCATGATTCCATTGTGTGTGCTTGCCTTGAAACCCATTTGGGTGTACGTCCAATTATTATCTCCAGAACTATTACTGTGATATCTTTTACAGATATTACTAGAATATATTAAAAGGTTTTGTATTTTGAATATGTATAAATGTAAAACATTCTCTGTCTAAGCTTGTAAGACACCGCACAGCTTATTAAAGGAAAGGCATGTGGTATTTGAATGGACATTAGCAAAGGTCAAACGGAAGAGCAAGTGACTTGGGAATCCAGAAAGGTGAGTTGCAGGGTACAGTATATTTGTTAGCTGTGTGTACGGAGCAAGCCACCAATCAGTCTCTTTGATTATCCATTCTCCAGAAGTGAGAAAATTGTATATATTATAAAACTGGATAAAATATTCCATTAAGAAAACAGTATTTTAAAGTTTGTGAATATTTTGTACTAAAATAGTCCAAGCATGGTAAAATACTAAAAGTGTTTTAATATAGATCATCTATCAGGGGACACTGAGGAATCAAGAGTTGGAGGTTGTGACTTCTGCAAGGGTGTACCAGTAAGCTAAGGTTGGAACCAGGTTGTTCTCATTTCAGACAATGTATTTATGCACCCACAGGGTACCGTATGTAGCTTCCCCAGAGGTAATAAAGAATTAGCTGTTTGTTTGTTTTTTTTAATTAGTGCTGATGTATCCTATTGGAATAACTCTGAAAATCAACTTTTCAATATTAAAAGTATGTTGAATTTCTTTGGCGATATCAAGTAATCTCTGTAATGAAGAGAATTTGTTCTATAGCTTATAGTGGATATCCAGTGTTAGTGCTTTGTAACTCCTGCTGTCGCCTGACCTTCCTTTTATGAATTGCTATAGAATAAGTTACTTGCCTCAAATAGTAATGAACTAAGATGGATATTCCTGTCTATTACGTAAGACAGTAGTTTACTCATAGCATGAGATTTAGATACTCTTTCCTGTTAAAGAATGTTTAAGTTAAAATGGTAGCAGAAACAATACCTCAGTCTACAGAGGAAGTAGTTCATGCTGTAATTGGCAAGGAAAGCCTTGGGATTCAGGTAGTGAGTTAAGAAGAGTCAGGCTGGGCGGTGGTGGCGCACGCCTTTAATCCCAGCACTTGGGAGGCAGAGCCAGGTGGATCTCTGTGAGTTCGAGGCCAGCTTGGGCTACCAAGTGAGTCCCAGGACAGGCGCAAAGCTACACAGGGAAACCCTGTCTCAAAAACAAACAAACAAACAAAAAAAACAAAACAAAAAAAAATGAAGAGTCAGTTCTCTGCTCGTGCTATTTACGAGCTGTAATAGCTTGGATAATTTGCCATTAGTCTCCATTTCTTCACCTATAAAATAGAAGTAACCACTGACTTTAAGAGCTATGAGCATTGTGTCCATAACAAGAAAATCACCTAACAGTATTATCTGTTAGCTTTTGTTAGTCTCATAACTCAACCTCAAAATAACATTTTCCTTATCAAATTTGTTCTAGACTTCTCTAACTTTTAGGTGTGTTTTCTACTTGTGTGTCCTTGAAGAAATTATTTCAGCAGGTGGTGCCAAGAAACAGTTGTTAAATAATAATAGCAAGAGGGTGGAGAGTTGTGACTCAGGCAGTCGTACAATGAAGATGTAACTGGACATCTCACAGAAGCTTGCTGCTGGCTGGTCGGCACATGGGTCAGCCTCACCAGCTGCTTTTTTTTTTTTTTTTTTGTCTGTGGAAACGACTTGGACGTCAGTGTTTTGTTAGCAACAGATGCTCTATTTGAGTAGAGGAAGAAGACTCAGTTCTATGGGAATGTAAGGCACACTGTAGGATACAGAAGCACTATTATCTTCTAGAAATGAACAGGGAGATTTGTTTATATTGAGTTTCTGGGACACTTTGGTGAGCAGGAGGTGTTAAGGATAGGTAGCTTTGTTTGATCCTCAGACCTTTTGAATATGTCCTTAAGTGGTTCTGAGATAAAATCTTGAAGGTTTCTTTACCTGACAAAATGTGCACATTCAGAGAAAACACTGAAACAAATAAGGACAGTTGTATTTTGGGCACTTTTTTGAATTTAGTAGTGCAAGATAAATTTTGGTACAGATCACTGATATTCATAGAGGTTCCTGTTTCTAGGAAAGGTGCTTCTTAAAGCAACAAGGGTGTGAGGGTAGGGACCGACTGAGGAAGAATGCCAGCAAGAGCAAGAAAGAATTTCCAATTGTTTCTGCATGCTCTTCCTACCTAGGTAGGAACTCAGAGGTCTCCTTTATACTACATGGTAAACCTAGACTGGGGAGATCTGTGTTTGGCTTCCTTATCTGTTTCTTTTTATATCCTGATACGTGCTATACAGTTGAAAGACCCACCCCAAAGCTACACAACTATCCAATTGACCCATGTTCATAGTTACTTGTTCTCAATTTTACAAAGAAAAATAGTTTCTCCAGGAAAGTGAAAAAGAATGAAGATTGGGTATTGTTCTGCATCTGGCACTCTGTCAGACTCCCTCGAACTCCCACAGCAAAGTTCTTGTAGAGTCTGCAGGGTTGCACAGCTAGCAAGTGCCAGGCAGTCTGGATTCAAACCAGGTGGTTCTTTTCATAGTCCACACTTTTCACTACCTCCCTTCAAGACTGAATTCTTGGCTTCTAAATACAGAAAGAATTAAGGTAATTGAAATTTAAGATTTTAGTGCCTAATGGGCTGGAGAAATGGCTTGGTAGTTAAGAGCACTCTCTGCAATTGCAGAGAACCACAGTTCGAGTCCCAACACTCATATCCGGTAACTCACACCTCTTGTCATTTCTACTCCGTGTTATCCAGCTCCCTTCTCTGGACTCTGGTCACCTGCATGCATGTACGTACACACACACACACACCCAACACACACATAATTAAAAAGAAAATAAATCTTTAAGACAAAGTGTTACCAGAGACAAACCCTGTACAGTGGTCAGTTTTGTTTGTTTGCTTTAGAGACTTGTCAAGTATAGTGAAGTATTGATAGCTGGTACAGAACATAAGTTAGAGGAAGGTCTGGCACCTGGTCTGTCTTGCTGCCCCAGATAAGATCACTGTACTGCACCAACGTCTTTTCTCTCTTTATTTCTTTTTCTCTTTGGAGGATAGAGTAGGAATCTTACCTCTCTAAAGTAGAGCTGTAAACAGTGAAGTGCAATGTGAATGAACACCGCATGAATGTTCATGATCTCATAGGTATCTTTGTTTTTGAATTGAACTTGGCAGTTTCCAAATGTCTGATAATGAAGCAGGCTTTTTCTTTCTTTCTAAGTTTCAACACAATGCTTCTTTGCAATGCTTGGCTGAATGTAAACAGGATTACTCATGCAGCAAGCACATACTGGATTTTGCCATAGTGATGGATGTTCCACACTGACTGCAGTGGGCCATACTTTGCAGCAGGTGGATTTGTCAGTAGCCTTTGCTATATTTTCTTCACCTCAGCTGTTTTCCCCAGCCTCAGCATTCAGATATAATTACTGATATCTGTTGACTGATAGTGAATTAATTTTTATATGTAATTATTTACTTTTTAAATATAATAATTTTTTATGAAAGTGTTAGCATAGCCAGCCTATTAACCTCTGTTAAGTTACAAATACAAATAATACAAGTTTATTAGGAAATGTTAGTTATAAGTAAATGAAAGTAAAATCACCTATGATCCTTTACCTTGAAGATAACCACATTCAACATTTGATTTGCTGGTTACCTTTTAATGCAAATAAAGCCTTAAAACATTAGGTATCATACTATGCGTACTGCTGTATAAACTGCTTTTATATAATGTCATGACCATTTTCTAGTTTCTTACCATTCTACAACACTTAATAACAAGTCAGCATAATGCTTTCTTATGATTGTGATTCTTGATTATACTTGATTACTACCCCTTTGTTGGATATTTATGTTGGTCCCAGTGTTTTAAGGTTATAGATAACACTAAAAGGAACATTCTTGTAGCCAAGTCTCTGCCTGTATTCTTAATAAACTACTTGGCACAAATTTGGAGAAGTGGAATTACCGATTACTTAAAACTCCTAAGATATGTTGCCCATTAGCCCTTCAGAAGGGCTGTATCAGTTGATGTTACTCCAGTGCCTCCCTGGCCTCTGGTCTGCTTGGTAGAATAAGTGCATCTTTATGCCAGTGGGGTCTTGTTGCTCTGCTCAGATGGACATTTGGAGTGTGTAAGTGCTGAGTCTACTGTCATAGGCTGGGACCTTGGATGCCCAAGGCTTGTGGGCTGAGCCAGTGAACTGGGGCTCAAAAACTAGAGGTTTATAGCCCCAGGCCTTAGAAGCCTGAGCCATCTAGCTGTCTGTGCTAGGTAAGAGGCTTACTGTCTCAGGGCTCGGATGGCCAGTGGCCTAAGCAGTAAAAGCCTCAGTTCTGCAGCCACAGCAGTAAATAGCAATCAGTACCAGCCATTTTTACAGGTCCAGTGCTTTGGATGTTAGAACCCTTAGTGGCTAGTGTTTTAGCTCTTGAGCTACACATGTCAAGGCTCAGAGACTCCTAGGCAAGCTTAAGTGAACAATGCTTGCAGTCTTGGCCACCACCTTGCCTTTCCACTTTCTCTGTGCTTCTGTCATCCTTTATCGTCTTCTGCCTTTACTTCTGCCACGTCTGTTCCTGTCTGGACTTGCCACACTCTTCTTGGTGGTGCTGCTGTAGTGGCAGCCTCTCTACCTCCACTGCTAGGCCACTGCTTGTTATTTTTCGTGCTACCATCTCAGCCCATTCTACTTAAGAGTCATCAGTAGATGAGAAGATGTATAATTACAACACTTGGGGTAGCTCAGGAGGATGCGAAACAGTGAGCTGAACAGCTTGGTTATGTAGCTAAGGGGAGGGGTGTGCTGTACAAAGGAAGAAAAGTGTTTATGCTAGTCATTGCACCGGCTTCTGGTTCCCCCAGTCCCTGCCTTTTGCTGAGTTACGAAGGTGGTGCTTGTCTTCCAGCTTGAGTGAGAAGAGCTGCTTGTTAACCTGGCAGGAAACTTTGCAAGGCCAGGACAGGTTGTCTGAAGTGGTTGTGACTTGACTAAGGCCTCCTGGAGCAGGAGTCCTGGCTTCAGCTGTATTGATCCTTGCAACCCAAGCATTCTCAGAGTAATTGTCAAGTATCCAAAACAGCCAAGTTACCATAAGGGCAGCCTGGCTGATTGCCAGAGAAGGGATGCCTAGCATAAGGGAAGGCTGTGTTCTGCTATTCAAAGACCTGAACAGCTGCTCCTGGTAGTTTAACCCAGTGACAGAAAGAAAAAACAAACCTTATGGGTGTTTACAATAAAGACTTAAAGAAAGCTCATCACAAAACTAATATTCTCAACAGCATTTAACAGAGCCTCTGCATACTTAGCCTCTCCCCCGGTGCTCTAGGGAGCACCATCCATCGCATCTCTAACACCACTGAGAGGAACAGTTCTCTGCATGGCTAAAACCTATTCAGTCTCTCACACGCTTACATGCCCTGCCTCATAGATGGGAGACTACTATCTCCTCTTCTGACTCCCAGCTTACTCAGTCCAGGATAGAAAGGCGTGTTTTGTTCTCCTGGTTCTTTTACTAGTATTTGGTTCATTCAAGACTATATTTACATTTAGTACTACTCACAGCTGCTCACTGATTTTAATTAGTTATTTTGTGATTGTCAGAATTATGTTGGTTCTCCTTTTTTACATTCTTTCATCAAGCCTGGACCCAATACTCTAATGTTTACAATAGCTATGCTCAGCTGGTAAGACTTAACTGCCCTACCTTATCTGCTGGATGCGACTTTCTAATTTTCAGTTCTCTAACTAATTCAAATGAAGACCAAGGTATGGCATGATACAAGAAGCACTATTCTGGTAGCAGCTAGATTCATTGATTCCTTTGCTCTGGTTACTAGAGCCTTGTCATTATTTCTTCCAGTCCCTAATAGTGGCAGCATCCTATGGTAGTGTAAGAGCTGAAGCTCCTGAAACAATGCCTGGGTTTGAATTGTTACTGTTGGTTGATAGCCGAGTGACCTAAATCAGGTTAACTTCTGAAATCTTTCTGCAACCATAAATTGTTGAAAACTCTTATAATGATTTAAAAAATATTTCTGACATTGAAAGTGCTAACCAAATAATAATCTGTTTGAATATAGTAGAAGATTGGCCTCTTAAATTGCAGGTGCATTTGTGGTATTCACAGTGATTCTAGTTTTGTATATCTTAACTGTTATAAATATGAATGTAGAATTTATCTCAGAAGTCTCTTGGTTTGAGGAGCTGCTAATGGGAAAGCCCATGTGTCAATATTTTTTAATCATGACACATGGATAATGGTTGAGGGTATAAGGTAAAATTGGGTTCTGATGATTTGAGGTCATTTGTTCTAAACAGAGGAAGGTCATACATCATAATATCAGGGGCTTGTTACACTGGGCAGGTTTTAGATAAATAGCCCAAGTTGGAAGAATTTTGTTGTTGTTGTTGTTGCTATTGGATGCAGCTAAATTAAGACTAAGCTTTGGAGTTATCAGATGTTGCTGGATCGCATAAGTTAGAACAATGCCATTTCAAAGTGGTGAGCCAAGTAACTTAGCTTCCAACTTAAGAATGACGTGCAGGGTGCAGTGATTGAATCTGGGCAGCTCTGTGGTAAAGGTTGTTCTCTAGCCTGTGACACTGAAGGAGAGGCTTGATGGGAGGTCGTCAGGTCACTGGGGCTTACCCCAGCTTTGCTCAGCTCTCTCTTTGTCCTCCTGGTTTCCTGTCCAACATTGCTGCCATGATGACATGCTGCTTTTAGGCTCAAAGCCCTGGCTCTCACCAGTCCTGGGAAACAGGAGGAACAGACTTTCTGTAGGTAGAGTATTGTAATCTGCTTTGATCAGTTCCAGGGTGTTTTCTTCAATTTTGAAGCACAATTTTAGTTGTTTTTGATGCTCTTAGATGTGTAGTGTAATAGTTGATATTGACTGCTCACGTCTGAACTCTGAGTCTCTGGCAAGCTACTTGAACTTCTTCATGCCTTGGCTTCTTTGGAAAATGAGGATAATATTAATATCTTACCTTGTATGATTGTTTCTCATTTAAAATGTGTATGGGTGTTTTGTTTTCATGTGTGTCTATGCTCTGTGTGCATGCTGGTTACAGATAGTTGTGAACAGTCATGTGGGTGCCGGAAATTGAACCCAGGTCTTCTGAGAGAGCAGCCAGGGCTCTTAACCACTGAGCCATCTCTCCAGACCCATTTATAAGAATCTTGAAAAGATTAAGATGTAAAAAGTTTTAGCTGGCCTTGGCTCCCGGCAGTATGAAAGTGTTACTGTGCATTTGCCCAGTCTGTTGATTATGCTTTTACTCCACAATACAAGTTGTACTCCCTTGAAGAAAGTGCATAAAGCTTTGTACATCCCATTGATTCAGTCTGGGGATGGTGGCAGTTGTGTTTATCCAGGGTATATAAACCCCTTTTGCTTGTTGGCTTAGCAGTTGTGCTATTCTGAATTCACAGTCAAGTAATTGATAGGCTTGATTCTGATGGCATGGTCTTTGAAGTTCTGGTGACTGTGCTACATGACCAAGCACAGCAGTTAAGACTGCTCATCTCTGGAGGCATATTCTATGTGCTTTGCCATGGCCACATGATGGACATTTTTCAGAGCCTGTCTTC
Organism: Onychomys torridus; assembly: GCF_903995425.1. NCBI lineage: Eukaryota > Metazoa > Chordata > Mammalia > Rodentia > Cricetidae > Onychomys > Onychomys torridus. Next base: position 73,890,767 of record NC_050444.1, read on the forward strand.
AGACCTGTATCATTTAGAACTTTTACTTATTACTGCCTGATATCTTAAAAAATATAGCCATCTAAATAAGTAAGCTGCAAATGATTTATATGGCCTTTATCTATTGATGTTTATCATGTTAGCCATAAATGTTTGGAAGGTAACAGGAAGCTTGAGATCTGACATGAATCCAAGATCCTTGTAGGCACTCTTTCATGCAGATAGGCTACCATGGTATAGATGAACAGTTCAACATGAGTGCCTTCCTTCACCACAAAGCCTTGATACTGTCACAGGCACCACAGTGCTTATCATATAACCTTTGTTTAAACAGTACATTGTATGTCTTAGAATTGTAGTTATGAATGTGAGAGCTTCCAGGTGGGAAGAGAGTCTTAATAGAGAAACTCAGAACAGTCTACATATCTGGGAGGAAAGGAAGAAAATTAGACATTGAAGCAGGTGAGGTGGGCCATGGGAAGATCATGGGGTTTTATATGTTGTGTTCAGATTTTTTTCTTTATACAAGAGTCAGTGAGATGTCTCCAAAAAGGGTGATAGTATCTTATTATTTTAATAGAAAGTTAAAAACGGATTATTGTGAAGAAAGAATATATCTGAGGTTGGTTGAAAGTTTTGTTAGAGTGTGGGCTTTGGTACAGGTTGAGACATGATAGTGACCTGTACTAGGATTGTTAGTAACTAGCTAAAGCTATTTAGGATTAAAAGTGGTAGAACTTTGTGGCTATGTGTAGGTTATAAATCAGGGGAGGAAATAATGATAGGTAAAATTTTTGAATTTGTGGCTCGCAGTGTTCTTTATGGAGCTAGAACACTAGAGTTAGAGTAGCTGTAGGTCAGTGAGGGAAGATGATGATCTGCTGACTACTGAGACATCCAAGTGAGATTTTAAGTAGGAAGTGTCTTGCAATGGTCTGGGGCTCAGAGGAAGGCTTGTGCCTGAAAGTTCAGGTTCTCCTGCTCTGCACAGTGCCTGTCATACTTGTGGAAGCTTCAGGATTTGAACTTCTAGCTCAGCTTTGTCAGTTAGTGTTCCCATTGTGAAAACTATTGATGAGATTGGAAGTTCGGGAGAGACCAACTGGGGTAGTTGAATATATAACGTATTTATATCTGCCCTGGAATGTTGCCAGTTATGTTTAGAAACTACTTAAAAAGCACACAAACAAATGGAAAGTCTATTGAGTCTGCTCTCCCCCTGCATGTGTTCCAGAGTAGTCACACACTGTCTCTGTATACACCTCTTCCTGGGCCTGTTACCTAGAGAAAACTGTTGTTTGATACACACACTAAGGTGGTTATGTTTCCAAAGTCAGCTCACATTATTATCGTTTATGGATTTTTAAAGTACATTTTGGAGATGGTAATTTATCATACACATTTTGATTTTCTGTTCTCCTGAGCTCCAGATTCTTCTGCGGTTCAGTTGTGTCCACCCTGGGTTTAACAAGTCTCATTCTTGGAAGAGAATGGGTGAAGCCCTGGAGCCCTTTATAATTTAGTTCTCAATACTTCCTGTAGAACTTGGACTCATTTATTACACTAAGTATAAACTGTTGACCAGAGTCCTTTGCAGTCCCTCAGCTTTTTCATAATGACAGATTAAAGGGCAGCTGGATTCAGAAACTTTGGGCCCTTTTTCTCAGCAGTCTGTCCTTGGGGAACTTTCAGGATATTAAATACAGAAGCAGCCACTGGATGTAGGTTTTATAATGACAGTTAGGGTGGTCACCAATCTGAGTATAGGAGAAGGCTAGCTCAGGCACCCTCAGTTGCTAGGAGTGGACATTCTTGTGAGTTCCTGGGGATTTTCCTAGTACCAGGTTTCTCCATAACCCTATACTGGCTCACTCTGTCAAGATATCTTTCATTTCTCTCCTTCTCTGTCCCTCCCCAAACTTGGCCCTCTAGATACCTCATATTCCCACCCCCTATCTCCTTCCCTCTATCTCCTGCCTGCTCCCAGTTTACCAGGAGATCTTAACCCTTTCCCCTCCTGGGGTGATTCTTGCATGCCCTTCTTAGGGTCTTCCTCTTTACCTAGCTTCTCTGGTGACTGATGGGAGCAGATGCAGAGACCCACAGCCAAGCACTTGGCTGAGCTCCTGAAGCTCAGTTGAAGAGATGGAGAAGGGACTAGGGGAACAAGGTGTTTGGGGGGGTCAAGATCATGATGGGAAAACCACAGAGACAGCTGGCCCGAGCTAGTGGGAGCTTACAGACTCTGGACTGACAGCTAGGGAACCTGCATAAGACCGAACTAGGCCCTCTGAATGTGGGTAACAGTTGTGTGGCTTGATCTATTTGTGGGGCCCCTGGCAGTAGGACCAGGACTTATCCCAGGTGCATGAACTGGCTTTTTGGAGCCCATTCCATATGATGGGATACATTGCTCAGCCTTGATGCAGGGAGAGGGGCTAGGCCCTGCCTCAGTTTGGTATGCCAGACTTTGTTGACTACCCAAGGAATGCCTTACCCTGTAGCTGATTGTTTTCCTGTGTCCTTCCCAGTCCGCAGCCACTCAGACCCAAGTAAACACACAGAGGCTTATATTAATTAAAACTGCTTGGCTGTTAGCTCCAGTCTACCACTTACTAGCTCTTACACTTAAACTCAGCCCATTTCTGTTAATATATATGTTGCCACATGTTCTGTGGCGTTACCTGTGTGCCATTACCTGCTGCTCCCTGGACATCAGGCTGGTGTCTCCTGACTCAGCCTTCCTCTTCCCAGAATTCTCCCTGTCTGCTTGTCCTGTCTATACTCCCTACCTGGCTATTGGCCAATCAGCATTTTATTTATCAACCAATCAGAGCAACACTTATTTACAACATACAAAACATCCCACAGCATTACCACCCTCTGAGAAGTGGATGGAGATTGTGATGGAGGAGGAGAAGAGAGGAGGGAGAAGGGACTGGGGTTGGTATGTAAAATAAAAAAAATTAATTAAAAATATATATAGAAATATCACTATATCTGCATTAGCTGCCAATGTCACATTGATTTCTTTGGGTTTCTGTTACTGAATAGGTGTTTACTGCAGTTTATAATGTGCTCAGTAACTATATTAGATTTCTTTCCTAGTGCTGTGAAAAAATACCTTGACAAAAGCAACTGAAGATGGTTTATTTAACCCACAATCCCAGGCTTTACAGTCCGTCATATGGGAGTCAAGGTGGCAGGAACTGGAAGCAGCTGTCGCATGATACAGTCATAGGCAGAGAGCAGTGAATTAGTGCATCATATATCCTAATGCTCAGCTTGTTTTCTCTCCTCATAACTCTGCCCAGGGAATAGTACCGCCCAAACTGGGTAAGTCTCCCCACCTCCATTAAGACAACCAATATAATCCTCCTTAGACATGCCCACAAGCCAGTCTAATTCAGATACCTTTCCAGATGATTCTAGATTGTGTCAATTTGACAATTAGAATTAACCATCACAGGGCTGGAGAAATGTCTTGGTGGTTAAGAACACTTAGTGCTCTTGCAGAGGGCTATGATTTGGTTTCTAGCACCCACATGGTAGCTTACAACTGTAACTCCAGTTCCAAGGGAACCAATAGTCTTTCCTGGCCTCCATAGACATGTGCCAAAACACTCAAATACATAAAAATAAATCTTCAAAACAAAACCTGTCACAGTATCTTGAAAATAAATGTGATATTACATTCAAGGGCTCCAATGCCCTACCTATTGAGCTGACTTATCTGGTCTCACATATCTGTGTTTCATAGCCAAGACTGGTAGCTCTTGCCACCTAGTCTGGCCTTAGGTTGTTACAGCATCACCAGTAGCTAAAGCTGCTCCTCTCCTTCCCACTGTCCTGGTGCCCAGGTTACATTGAAATGTGAGACTAAGAGGTTCTGCCTGATCAAAGGATGAGGCTGTTTTCCAGAAAGACTATCCCAGCCTATAATGACCATTCTCCCCAACTGTTTCCTGGTAAAAAGTATAGTATTTTTAGGTATTTCCTGCCATCTAGCACCGCAATGGTAGAACTTCTTTCCGTTATAGCCCTTCCTGGACCAAATACAGTTTGAAAAGGGTCTTTGATTCTTATTTTGATAATAGTGAGAATTTCTAATGAATTAAATGGAAATGTAAAAATACGATTAATTATTTTTGTAATCTAAAGATTCTGTCTTTGGAGGTATTGAACACTATCATACAAAATAGACATTGTCTTGGTGGGGCTTTGAGTTTGATAACTCACATGACAACTGTCCCTGGGTACAGTTTTTTTTTTTTTTTCAGTTTCCATTTTCACTTTGATCTTCTAAAACCCCTCTCTAATGAAAAATATTGGTGAGCAGTGTACATTTTACTGGCAGTCCATTTGTTTTTCCCCTTGGTTGTGGTGGCTTCTGAGATTCTTCTATGATCTGAGAGGGATGCTGCATCCACACCATTTCCTTTGAGAGTTGATAACTTTATAATATTTTCCATCTTCTAGTGGTAATAATTATACAAATAAAAACTTAGAAATTAGTGAAACTCTGAAACTCTAGTAAAGGAACTTGGTTTGACCATTTCTACTTAGATCTACATAAGGTACTTAGAACTCAAGAATCTGGCATAATATAAGCAACATAAGAATGTCTACTTATCTAAGAAAAAAGTTGAGAAAACATTTAGATTATTTCAAATTACAAATTAGTTGAATCAGTAGTTGAACCCTTTCTCCTCTGAAGAAGTTGCGGCCGGCCTGTAAGGTAGCGATCTCTGTGAGGTTGTATTGCCTACCTTCTAGATACATGGGACTGAGTGAACTGAGATATGCTGGGAGCTGAAAGTGCACATTGGACTTTTGATATGTAGAGACACTATTTCCTTTTTTAAAATTAGGTTTATTCATTTTTTTTCTGTTTGAGTATTTTGCCTGCATATATGTACTGCACCACATGCTTGCTTGGTGCCTGCTGAGGTCAGAAGAAGGCATCAGATCCCTTGGAACTGGAGTTACAGATGGTTGTGAACCACTGTGTGTGTGCTCAGAATTGAACCTTAAAAGAGCATCAGGTTCACTTAACTGTTGAGCCAAGTCTCCAGCCCCAATAATGCTCTCTTAAAACAGGATCATCCGAAATTGTTAAACTTGATAGTTTTTTTTTTTTTTTTAAATTGGTATCTTACTGTGTTTTTCTGTTACTAGGCTGGCCTTGAATTCTTGGACTCAAGCAATCCTCCTGCCTCTGCTTCCCATGTAGCTGGGACTGCAGGTGTGTGTTACCCGGTTATATAATGATTGACTGTTTACTATAAGTTGAAAGGATAACATTTTAGATAGCTGAGGTGAGGTAGAATATGGAAATGAATGTCACCTGTTTCTCTTACTTTTTGTTGTGGCTATTGGCTCACACTGTAGTATCTCTGTTGGCCTGCTGCTCTTAAGAAGGAGAATACCATAGCCGGTAAAGACCACACTCTGACTTCTAACTCTGGTAGTAGACAAGAGCCTGTTCGTTTTCAGCGGGTGGGTACCTCTTAATGATTTAGAGGATTTATTATGAAGACATGATAAAATTAGAGTATTTAGGTATGTTTGACTGTACTCAGTAAAAAACAGGAGCTTAACAAAAGCAAGCCTTTCATTGAAAAAAGCCCAAGGAGCTCATAGCTTATATAGCCAAGGCAATCTGCATCTGTCCCCAGGGTTCTTGCTACACAACTTCAAAATTTGCTCCTAAAGTTAAGTGAGAGTGGGGAAGCATTTGAGTTTGAGTGTCCTCTCTGAGAGATTTGCTCCTTTTGTGTACTATTGTGTACATTTTTTCCCTAGTTTTTACTGAGCACACACAGATGGTGATTATTGAAACTTCGTTATTGGACTGCATCCCTCAGGACCTGGCGTGTGTTTTCATAGACTAAGGCAGCCTCTTGAAGACTCCTCTACCTCTGTTGTGGTGCGGTGTCAGTGTCTTTAAATGACCCTACAGTTGCTCCATGTGCTTGACAGTGAACAGAGCTTAAGTTAACATGAGTCTCTACTACGGGATTTCCAGAAATGATCCTTGCCAGTGAAAACCTAACAAACCAAATAATAAAGGATGTTTAATTGATTGTATGGGTGTACCAAATGACACAAATTAATCAGGTTTAGAGATAGTATTCCAAAGTGATTGAGAGCATGGGCTTTGGACTACAACCGATTCTGACTGTATCTCTCCAGCAGTGTAACTTGGGCAGCTAGTTAAGCCTCCCCTTCCTTCTCCTGTGCAGAAGAACTCTATGGATAAGAACTCTTACCTTGAATATGGGTGAACTCAGCTTCCCCTTGCTGCAGTGCTAATCTGCTCTCACCTACAAGAGGGTTATTTGAGCTCATGGTTTTGTGGGTTTTGGTTCCTGTCTGTCTTGGGCCTTTTTGCCTTTGGACCTATGGAGAGAACAGCACATCATGGCATGGATCATGTGATGGAGCAAAACTCACCTCATAGTTGAGGAGCGAAGGAGAAAGAGAGGAAGAACACACCCTGTGAATTACTAGTCTCTACTTAATGATCCCACCGCCTTTCAGTAATGCCACTCCAGGGGACAGCTTTCAAGACAAGGGTCTCTAAGGAACATTGCCACACTAAGCTGTAGCACTTGCCCTTGGGAGGATCAGAGTTAGGCAGCAGCAGTCCATTAACTAGAAAGAACCAGGTCATATTAATTGGCACCTCCTGTGAACAGCCAGAGGATGGTATAGTACTGTTCTTACTATTGCATTGTCTTGCTTTAAGTACCTAGAGATCCTGACTCTGGCTCGTACATGGAAGTCTTGGATCTCCTTTTTACATCTCTTTATAAGCACTGTGGCCCCTCTGACTGTGCCTGCCTCACCTCAGAGTCCTGGCTGCATCCTGCCATTCTGTATACATAGTCTGGGAAGAGCATAGACAGGTTAAACAGCTAGCTCTTGGTGCCCATAGACCTTTTCTAGCACAACTTCATTGTATTGTTTTAAAATACCACAAGTATGAGGATGGGAAGAAATGGTGTCAGTAAATGAAGAAAGCAGAGAGCCCCAAGGTTGAGCCAAAGGATGATAATGCCTCCTTATCACCAGGGATTGTGAGAATTAAATAAGATCTGTTGTAACTGTTCTTAATTTTCATTAATGCTGCATGGATTGTCCTCTTATTTCATTTCCTGGGAACTGTATATATAACCCTTTATCAGTGTCCAACTATATGTTGAAGGGAACCTTGGTTCTATGAAATTTTATCAGCTTTACTAGTAGTTAAGCTTAGAGACTTACAGAAAAGCATCCCATACTTCTGGGAAATGTTATACAGGAAAAGTACTTGCATTTGATTTTTACTGAATTTTTCCTCATTATAACTAGTGAATTTATTGAGCAATTAGAGCTGTACTGTCCACTGTGGCAATACAGGTCACACATAGCTCTATACATTGAAATTAACTGAATGGGAAGATATCATCAAAGTACATTACATACATGTCCAAAAATGACATGTTGAATCCCATTGTTTTGTACAATTAATGTATTACAATAAGAAAAAAACTAAAATATGAACAATAAATGTAGTTTCAGTTGTGGTCCCACATTTCTGTTCTAGGTGATAAGTAGCTGTTTTGGAGAGAGCTTCATGTGGCCAGTGGTCACGTATGCAGAACACACTTGTCTTAGAAAATTTTATTAATAGAACTGAACTAGAGTATGAGGAAATTAAAGAGCCACACATTTTATTTGACTTGGAATCATTGTCAAAGTCTAGGGTGTTTGCTACTAGAATAGTTTACTCTGGTTCTGTAGACGTCCAGTAACTAATACTATTCTAGTTGCAGATTTGCAATGTAGCTAGCTCTTCATATTTCTAAAGTTTGTCTTTTTTTGTAAATAAATAATGTTGGATTTTTTCATGCTTAAACATTCTGGCTTTGTGTGATCTAAAATAATACTGTGGCTATGAAATAGAGCTAGGTGTGGTGGCACATGCCTTTAGTCTTAGCACTCAAGAATCAGAGGGAGATGTAGGCATATTTCTGTGAGTTTGAGGCCAAACTGGTCTGCATAATGAGTTCCAGGCTAGCTAGGGCTACATAATGAGACCTTATCTTAAAAAAAAAAAAAAAAGGTATATAATAGCATTGATAATTTTCGGTCTGAAATGTCTTGAGGTGATTGCATAGTATACTAGGAATTAGTTTAAACAGGACAAGTACATAGCCCACTGTGTGTAACCATAGGCTTCAGGGAGGTTTGAACAAAGAGCAGCTTTATGTTGCTCCCATTTATTATATGATGCACTCTTATGTAGATGTGCTTAGGAATGGTTGTTAGGAGGTTCAAGTACGTCTTCTATGAGATGATAATGTTTTGTTTTTAAATCCTAGGAAGCTCTACAAAGAATCATTTCAACTCTGGCGAGTAAGAACGATGAGATTCAGATCTTTATTGATACACTAAATCACACACTCAAAGGAGTTCAGGTATGAATATTTCTATCAAAAATTGTATAGATGAATGATGGATAGTAAAATGTGAAGTATAACTAACACTGCATCAACTTAGGAGTATAATGTAATGCAGCTGGGAATAGGGTCTTCAGAGGACAGAAGAGTAAACACTTCCTGTGCCATCCCTGCATTCTGCTCAGGGAAAGCAAGTGGTAAGGAGCAAAGACAGCTGACATGTTCACAAGCAAGTATTAAAGTCTTGGTCTTTTCTGTTTGAGGGTTTCCTTTACTAATTCCAATTAAGAGCAAGTGGTGCCTCTTCAAAGTAGAGGAGAACACACCATTTCTTTGACCATACATCATGAGGGGGTGCTGATAATAGGACTTGGTGGGAGAAGTAGACAGAAGGAGGCCATGGAGGGATGCAGCAGCTCAGTACTCAAGTAGGTGAGAGGGGTGCTTAGGAAATAGTGCAGGGTGGGGCAGATAATCTTTTATGATGACCTGAGGTCATACATTCAAGTTTATTATTTTCTATTAGATCAGTTGATTGACCCCATGGACATTGAATGACCCTTAAACAGGGGTTACATACTAGATATCCTGCATTATGATTCATAACAGTAGCGAAATTAACATTATGAAGTAGCAATGAAAGTAATGTTATAGTTGGTCACCACAGCATGAGGAACTGTATGGAAGGTTGAGAACCACTGTTGTAGAGTAAGGTAGTTTATGATAGGAATTTATTCTTCCCTTTGCTTGTGCCTTTTAGTTTTTAAGTGTTGTATATCTTTTCACTAAAATCTTTGTTTTGTTTTGTTTTTTAAATAGGAGAATTCTTCTAACATACTTTCAGAATTAGATGAAGAATTTGATAGTTTGTACTCTATATTAGATGACGTAAAAGAAAGCATGATCACCAGCATCAAGCAGGAACAAGCCCGTAAATCACAGGAGTTACAGGTGAGGTGTGCAGCTACTGAAATGTGGTGTTCTACTTAATGCTGGACTTCTTTAGACACAATGAAGTATAACCGTATCTTTGTCTTACCAGAGTGGTTTTTAACTTGGCTTGGATCATAAATACCTTTTAATATTTTTTAAAATTGTGGTTAAAAATAACAGAATTTACTGTCCGCTGTTTTAAGATACAGCTTTTTGATTTATACTGTTGTTTAGCAGAACTCAGGATCTTTTCCATTTCATTACAAAGCTGAAATTCTTCACCCCTGAAATAACAATTCCTCACATCCCCTCCATCAGCTCCTGGCTGTTGTGCCATTTGTTCCATTATTTTGATTACTTAGATGTCTCATGAAAGTAGAATTGTACAGCGTTTGTCCTTTTGTGACCATGCAACTTCAGCACAATGTTCCCAAGGTTTGTCCATGCTATAGCATGTGCCAAGATTTCCTTGCGGCTGAATAACATTTCTTTATATACTACGTCATCTTTACCTGCTTGTCTGTCTATGGCCCCTGAGCTGTTTATACTTCTGGCTTGTAAGCAGTGCTGCAGTGAGTGTGGACAGGACACTCTTTGTCCACTCTTTTGGCTGTGTACCCAGAAGTCAGCACGCTGATGATGTGGCAGCCACCCTTTAGTTTTTTTGAGGTGCCGCATGCTCTGTTCCTCATTGCCTGCACTCTGATATTCCCACCAGCTGTGCTGTGATTCTAGCTGCTTCATTCTTATTAACGTCTGTTTCCTGATGTTTTGATTTGGTGGCAGACATCATAAAAGGCTATGAATCAATTTGGTTTGTTTGCTTGCTTGATTTTATGAGACAGGGTCTAACTGTGTAGATTTGGATGTCCTGGAATTCACTTGTAGACCAGGCTGGCCTCAAGCTCATAGAGATCCATCTGTCTTTGCCTGTTGAGTTGTAGTATTAAAGGCTTGCACTGCTAGGCCTGGCTATGAATCAGTATTTTTGTTATGGTTTTGATTTCCATTTCCCTAGTGATTAGAGAGAGATGCACAGTTTTTGTATGCTTGTTACTGTCTATGTATTTTTCTTGAAGAAATTTTATTCATTTTTTTCCTGTTTACTAAGTAATTTATTTGTTTTAAAGTTACAGACTTTCTTTATGTATTTTTGCTATGCTGTGCTGGCTTTTGAATGCAGTCAGGATTGTGTATGTGTTAGGGACATGCTCTGTGTAGCTGCACACCTAGCCCTGGAGTTCTGGATGTTAACCCATGGCCCATTGGATTTGGAAATATTTTCTCGTAGTCTGTATTTTGCCTTTACACTCTAGGCTCTTTTCATTTCTGTAACTATAAATTACAAGTTAAAATAGTTTTTCATACTTGAATCATGCATAAGTAGACTCGGACTGTGCTAACTTAAGTTAAACATTATTGAGAAATTCAGTCTTCATTATTACCAAGGTTGCTTTCTGCAGGTAGATTATTCTGATATTTTAGTTTATTACAGACAGTTTTCTGACTATTCTAAGAAACTTTAAGTTAATTTCAATCACACTTGTTTATAATTGCTTTATTTTTTCTTTTGTTTTAAATTATGTACTCAGTATTTTTATCTGCATGTGGGTCAGATGACAACCTTTTCAAGTCAGTTTTTACCTTCCACTGTGGACAGATTTTTATCATCAGACTTAGACCACAGATGCTTCTATCCGCCAAGCCATCTTTTCAGCCCCAGCTAGGCTGTTTTGGATAAATTATAGGAAAAGAGGCAATTTTGTCATGTATATAACTGATGGTAATTATCTTATCTTCAGTAGCTTTGTGACATATGCCTATTTATTCAGTCATTACCATTAAAATCTCTTTAAATTTATTCTGGCATCATTTGAGATTGGCAGTTGGCAAGTTCATTTAAATGATTTGGGTGTTGTGCTTCCTTCTAGAGTCAGCTTAGTCAATGTAACAATGCTCTGGAAAACTCAGAAGAACTACTAGAATTTGCAACACGGTCATTAGATATAAAGGAACCTGAAGAATTCTCAAAGGTAAACAAAACAAAAAGGAAGTAAACAGACAAATAGAAAACCTTATCCTAGTATACTGTAGGAGTATTTAAAGAAGTGTTTTGTCATTTCTGATATTGAAAAGATCTTGGGGTTTTGACTAAATAAAATACAAGGTGTTCACTTATTTCAATGCATGTATTTTTTAGAATCTATATCTTTGAGATCAAGAATTGATTATTTTAGTTCTCTTTTTCTTTAATGCTCAATTTAAATGAGCCATGTTTCTTTTTTCAGTTATATCCCTATTAGCAATTTGTTTTAAAGGTTCTCCAGTACTTGAGCCCGGTGGTAATTGTCTCTAGGCCTACTTCAGAGGCTTAGTTACTGACAGAATGGTATGGATAACTTGGACAGACAATTAGTAAATGAGTGGTGAGCTATTAGAAAGCTGGGAAGCAATTCTTTTCATCACACTATTTTTAAATATCCCATATTAAAGTCTTTAAGTTGGGCTAATATAATTGGAAACAACAACACAATAGCCTTGGCTAAAACCCACCAGTGGTTCTTTTCATACTTCTTTATCTTCACGACTGTTTAAATTGTCATGCTCTTGTTCCTAGCATGAGATCTGGATTTGAATTTATTAGTGTTCTATGACCTGAATGTGAACAAGTAAAATGGTACAAATATGATAGGATTTTAGAACATACTTCACCTTATTTTTTTAATATTAGAAGTTTGGTTGATAGTAAATATATGCAGAAAGTTCAGATGAGATCTGGATTGTTAGGTAAGTAGCCAGGACTCCACCGACTCTGGTTTTTCCTGTCACTAGTACTTGGCTTACAGAACAGTGATTCAGTGCTTAGATCCTTTGTCAAAAAAATTCCTCACCTTGAATTCAAACCTTGAACTCTTCCAATGAAAAGAACTGGCCAGAACAATTTCCAAGTCAGTATATAATTATCTACCTTCTTCCAACCACTTGTCAGATTAAAAGGGAAAGAATGGTTTCCTACACATGAGTACCCACAGTGGAATTACAGTTGCAAGGTACTGTGAAAGGGAACAGTGCCTTCTGCATTTGATCACAGATGAAAAGAAAAATGAGGCTTCTTTATTTTTTGTCACTCAGGATAACTCACCCCTGGAATACCTACCGCTCAGGGTGTGTCAGTCTCCTGAGCCTTGAGAAGAGCAGACAGAGAGGGAGCTCAGTCAGTACTCTGCGGGCAGAGGGTTGAGAAGGTCCTTTAGGCTGGTCAGGAATGCTGAGGACAGAAAAGGACCTTTAACAAAAGTGTGCTTTAGCTTTGAGGACAGCTACAAAGACGTGAAGTGTCTACTAAACACACCGTGAACTAGAACTTCACCTTTTATTTGTAAGTGTTGGTGTCTTACTGAAATGTAGTCTAGTGTGTAGATGTGCTCGTTATAAAAAAGGCGTGAGTGGTACTCTATTGAAGTTAGTTTCAGGATATTCACTTTTAAGTGAGCATGTGTGCATTTGTTTGTTTGTTTGTAGTGTATTAGTGTTTTGCTTGCATATATGTATTCGTACTCTCATATGTATTGTACCCTCAGAGGCTAGAAGAGGGCATCAGATCTCTGGACTAGAGTTATAGGGAGTTGTAAAACACCCTGTGGGTGCTGGGGATCGAACCCAGGTCCTTTGCAAAAGCAGCAAGTGCTCTATACCACTGAGCCATCTTTTCCAGCCCTGATCATATGTTTTGAAAAATAGTATATTTATGAGAAAAGATAATATATGAATAAATATATATAACACAAATTAAATACACACACATATATCTATTTAATGTATAGAATCAGTGGGTATGCAACTAGTTCATTTCCAAAGGTCTCAGACAAAGAAAAGACAAGGTTTCCCTATGTAGATCTGGCCTGGGACTTGATATGTAGACCAGGATGGCCTAAAGCTAAAGCTCACAGAGATTCACTTGCCTCTCTTGCCTCCTTACATGGCAAGGTTAGGGTTTTTGCTGAAAGGAAAAAGAACATTTTGAGATACTCCTTTTCCCATTTTCCTTTGTATAAAAAGAAAATAAAATAATGTTAAGAAAAAATACACTTTTCCTGTCTTTGGCAGAGACAGTAGGTCCTTGAGATTCAAACATTAGGAGCTTTTTCACATCTGCACCCTGTGGCTTATGATGTCACATGCCACAAATGAATATTTTTAATTACACCTTTGGGTTTACATAAGAAAAAGAAGCTCCAGGTTCATGAACATTTGAAGGAGAAAAAAAAATATTCATCTTAAGGCTGGAAAATACAAATGAAAAAGTCTACCAAGATATGTGGAAAGAGGAACAGCAAAGAAAGTTCTGGAAAGCCTCTGCTGTGAGCAGTGCTGCCTCTGCTGGGCAGGGGAGACTGGCGGAAGCAGACGTGCCTTTCCTCAGGAGAAAAAAGACAGAGAGAAGATGAGACAAGGACATCCTTGTGCCTACAGTCCATGCTCAGGGAGAAGCAGAGGAACTCAAAGATTTTTGAACTGGCAGGAGAAAAAGAAGACATGGAAGAGGCTGGGCTTGCCCGACAGCCACACCAGCACCAGAGCAGAGTCACTTTTTGCTTTCCCATGTTGGCTGTGAAAAAGCATCAACTCTGGTGTAGTTAGCAAAGGTACTGCCATTAAAGTGGGTTTGATGTGGGCCTCATGCCACAGGAAGCAAAGTCATTTGGGGAAATAATATCTCAGGTTACTTACAGCTCTGAAAATGAAGCATGTATAAATGTAATCTTAGTGGTTTGACAGTGGTTTTGTACTGACAACCACAGAGCAGCCAGGAAATCCACCATTCCTGTGATGTTTCTGATACTGCCATGCAGCCTAATTCTTAGGGAGACAGCCTAGTCTTGTTGTTGTTGTTTGTTTACTTGTTTTGAAACAGGGTTTATGTGTATCCCAAGCTCACCTTGAGTTTACTATATAGCTGAAGATGACCTTGAACTCCTGATCCTCCTGGCTCCACCCCCTGAGTGCTGGAATTGCAGGCACACACCACCATGCTCAGTTTATGTTGCTGGAGATCACACTCGGGGCCGTATGCGTGCTAGGCAAGCACTTTATCAACTGAACAATATACACACTCCAGGTTTTTAAAGTGTAGGAACAAGAAAGTATTCAAAATGCTTGAAAAATTCACAAAACATATTAGTTTCGGTATCTTTTCATTGTAGACTAAGAAGAAGGTTAAGCAAAGCTTCATTTTTGTTTCTTTATACTTAGCTGGTAATTATGAATAATTATTTGTACTAAATCCTTTACTCTTTTGCAGTTCTACTTAAGTAACTTTGGCTTAGCATGACAGGTTCCTAAAGCTGACATATTAAAAGATTGTAATTATTACCTTAAAAAGCAGAGTTTAGGTGTGCTGGCTCAGGCTTGTGATCTCAGTACGTTAGAAGGTGAAGCAGAAGGATTGCTGTGAGTTTGAGGCCATCCTGGGCTGTAGTACGAAACTGTGTCTCAGAAAACAAAAGTTAATTGATAAAGGGAAGGCATAATGAGCTCGAGAGGAGAGGATAGCATAACCCCAGAGAAAGCCTGGCACTCACCCAGGCACTCATTCTGGCTGAATGGAGTCATGTAGACGCAAGTATATATGGTAGCAGCAGCGTGCTGGAAAATTTTAGGCTTAGTATTTTAGAGATACAGATTTATAAAATTATTACTCTTGAAATTAGCTGGGAGGTGGTGGGTCCTGCCTTTAATTTCAGCACTCAGGAGGCAGAGGCAGGCAGATATCTGTGAGTTCAAGGCCGGTCATCCTGCTGGTCTACAGAGCTAGTTCCAGAGTAGCCAAGGCTACACAAAGAAACTCTGTCTTCAAAAAAAGGGGAATTAAAACAGAGGAATGAAAGTATACTTTTTGGATGGCTTTTTTCTTTGGGAGAATAATTTCTAGAAAAAATAATTTATTCTCTATTTAAAGATATTTCTTGAAATTGGGCCACTCTAGATAAATGGCTCTAGAATTTGAGACTTTTCTCTTATTATAGAGGTAACTTCTCATCTTCTATGTTTACAGATACATTTAAAATAAAATGTGAACCTAAATTGTAGCTACAGAATCTTCATTGTGTATCATATGTAGATACACGGGACAGCAATTTCTCCTAGGTTATCTGGTTTCTCATTTGTTCCTTTTGTGTTGTTTTTCCCCCACTGTAGCTAGAGTTTTCCTGCCTGGCCCATAGTCAGGACAAATCTCTCTCACCCACCAGGCCCATAGATGCTCAGACCTAACCAAGTAAACACACAGAAACTTATATTGCTTACAAACTGTATGGCCGTGGCAGGCTTCTTGTTATCTACTTCTTCTATCTTAAATTAACCCATTTCTGTTACTCTGTAAGTTGCCACATGGCTCGTGGCTTATCAGTACCTTACATCTCGCTTGTCATGGCCATGGCTGGCAGCGTCTCTCTGCCCCAGCCTTCCACCTCCCAGAATTCTCTCTTGTCCGGCCTATACTTCCTGCCTGGCTACTGGCCAATCAGCATTTTATTTATACAGAGCGATATCCACAGCACCCCACAAAAATCATGGTATGTGAAATTATGCCACAAAAATTGTGTGCATGTGTATGTACATGTGAACAAAAATGGTACCATACTAGATACAAAACAGAATCAGTAACAGTCTTTCTCTCAATGGGTCATGTGAGGGAAACTGGGAAACAATATTCTTCTAACCACGTTCAGAATCCATCAGGAAATAAGATAAAACAGGAAAAACAAGAGGCCAAGTACTGCTATGATACTGGAGACTATCATTACATCAATAGACTAATTAACTCCTTAAGTTCAGAATCATCTACCCAGGTCTCAGATCACTGTGGGGTGGGAAGGGGTGTTTCAGTGACACTGACAGAACAGAGGAAGAAGAAAACAACACACACTGTCTGTGGACAAGCAAACTTCCAAGAAAAGTGAGAGGTACAGGTGAGTGCCTTTAAACTCATCATCTGGTAGCAGTGTTAAGTGGAGGATCATGGCAGTGATCTTTCCTCTGTGTGTAAAAAGTGTGCCATGCAGAAGAGAATCCCTTTTCTTTCCTGAGACACCTATATGAAAACCGTTTTTAATTCCAGCTACCTGACAGTACTTTCCTAAACCAAGATATTAGTTGACTAATGTAGCACTCCTTACAAAAGGGACTGTGCCAAACTAGGCTCATGACCTAAGGAGATTGGAGAGCCACCACCTTGGGTTGGCTGTAGTATGTGGACCTTGGAAAGGGTTTTGTTGTTGTTAAAATGTTAAGAACCCAAATTCCTTAGTAGAGAAATAAAATGATTAATATTCAAGGCCACAGAGTTGATTACTGATAATGTTGGAGCTGTAGCATGTTGTGATCTGTATCAAAAATCTCAGGTTTTTTTTTTTTTTTTTTTTTTTTTTTTTTTTTTTTTTTTTTTTTGGTTTTTCCAGACAGGGTTTCTCTGTGTAGCTTTGTGCCTTTCCTGGATCTCACTCGGTAGACCAGGCTGGCCTCGAGCTCACAGAGATCCACCTGGCTCTGCCGCCACCTCCCGGCTAAAAAATCTCAGTTCCTTTGTTCAAGCCAAAGTATCTGAGGCTGGGTATAAAAAAATGACCTGTACCAAGTAGAAACAATGTTAGGACTGAAGGAAAGAAGAAACAGAAGCAATGCTTTCTACATGTAATTTACATTCAACTGTGCTCAGTTAAAGTATTACTGTGTACCAGGCTGTATGCCAGCAAAACAGCCATCTTTGTCTGCTGTGATTGTTAACTATGATTGTTAGCATGGAACAGAATCTTTTTGTTGGATATATTATATTTCATTCATATATAAAGGGGCAATGGCTTTAGGTGATTTCATTGTTGTTCTCTGACTGTATAGACTGTGAACCCTTCCTAAACCTGTGTTTTCATTTTCTAAAAACAAAGACAGAAGATACATATACTAGGTGTGAGTTGCTAGCTTCTGTGACCCTCCTGAGGGAGAAACCCACTTGGAAGAGATGTTTCTTACATCTCCTTGTCTGAATCTCTGCTCTTAGAACTCATTCTTGGGAGCGAAGACTAGAACCCACAGTCTAGTTCTGGGTGCCAGCAGGGAAGCGTTCATTGACCTCAAAACTATCGGGGTGTGTAGAAATGTGTGTACAAGACTAGCAGACTGAATAAAAAGGAAGGGTATTTTGATAAGCTTGTGTTAAAAAATACAATTATAGTTCTGTGAAATTAGTTGAAATGTTAAATTTTCTTCCTTTCATGGTGATTGATGGGGGGTCTCTAGTCTACTATGGTTCTAACATCACTTTATCAAGCTTACGTGAACTATACAGATTTCTTGTCACTTACGTTTTGATGAATTATGAACTAATCTGTTGCAGGGTTTATATGCTAACTTTTCTTGCATGTCACTGCCATTGAACTTGCATGAAAAGCACTAACTACCTTCTTTCTCTTCTCCCTGATTGGCTCCAAGGCTGCCAGACAGATCAAGGATAGGTATGGTATAAAACCTACATTTTTATTTAAGTGTCAATATTGAAGTCAGAAATGAAATTCAGAAACCATTTTTCTTAGAATTCTGTTGATGAAAATAACAATATGTAATGGTTACATACAAAGAAAAGAAAATGTGCTCTGTATATCTTAGAATGACCAGTAAACTTTTTAAGGTCACATTTTAAGTTGTGAAAATTACATATTTCTAAGAGAATTTCATTTCTGGTTTAATACTATAGTTAGCTTTAGTTTTAGAATAGTTCTTAATTAGTTTAGTATTGAATAGTGATCTATTTTGAATAACTTAAAGTACATCTTTCTGGGATGCAGTTTTTGCTGCTGATTTTAAATGCCAATGGATCTGGTTTTTAGAGAAGCCCAGTGCTGCCAAGTGTCTGCAGGAGCTGAGGCTCCTCACTGCTGTCCTGGTTAACCCCGTGTGTTCTCTGTCCTTTTCTGGTGCCACCCCTTCTTCTTCTAATGCCACCACCACCGTGTTTATCCTGTGGGAAAAACTCAGGAAAACTATTAAGTGCCTTGGCTTAGAAGGTGACTCTCATTGTAGAGTAGGACTATAAAAAGGCATCTAGCACTTGCTGGAACAATGTGTGAGTGTTCAAGGAGCTGAGGTGACATTTGGAGTGTCACTGACCTGCCTGCCTAGTCACTGAGCATTGTTTGTAACTTCAGGTTTTTATCTCATGATCCTGAGAATCTCTTCAGTCTCTTCAAGTCTAGATCAGTGTATCCATCAGGTTAATTCACAGAAATACTCATGGATTGTGTGAAAACCAGTGTCCCTTGTTCATTTGAAGCAATTTCCTACTGTGTTTCTTTTGTAGCTGATCATGGAGGAAAGGGGACAAGATTTGCATAGTGTCAAACATTCTTAGCACAAACACTGATGTCCATTTCTGTAGATTTTCTATTATGAGGTGGCTAATGATGGAGCTCCTTTTGCTAAGAGCTGGATATAGGGTGATCACTAGGGTTTGTTGCTGTTCTAAGAGGTGCTTTTCACTGTTTTCTAGGCTGTCCCTGAACTCTGGGTCCAAGCATGTTTCCTGCCTCAGGTCTCAAGTAGGCAGGACTGCAAGTCCATACTGTGTGCTCGGTGAAAAGAACTGTGTGAGGAATGGGTGCGAGCAAAGTCCTTGATACGGTCAATTTGTCTGCTGAGACTAGCCAGGAACAAGCCTCCCACACCCAGGCTAGATTATTGCTCCTTACTAGCTGTTACTCCATAACATCCCACTGTGGTTCCTGATTTTTCTGCTTTAGAAATCAATTCCTAGCCAGGTTTTGTGTTGTCCAAAGAATCTTGAGAAACTTGGTCAAATCTCCCCTTCATTTCAAGATTCTGTTTCTGTGCTTCCTCAGCTCACATCCTTACTCCCAATGACCTCTGTGCAGGTTGGCTTGTCAGAGTTGAGTTTCAGGGCCAGCTTTGATGTCTTCTCTGCAAGATCCGTCCTGGCTTTGCCTCTTTCTCAGGCAGTCCCTTGATGGGATCGCATCAGGATCCCATCACAGGAGTTGGAGTCCCTTTCTTCCATTTTACTTAAAGCCTACACTGTTTTCTTTGGCTACCCACAGAGCATTTCTAGGTCTTGGCCTATTTTTAAAAAAACTTGATTAATGTGCTCATTTGTTTTGTAATTATTTTCTCATGACAGTAATAACTCTGGGAAGAAAGAGTCTTAATTCAGCTGCTACTATCAGAAAGAATCTAAGAAAGTCAAAATGAATTAAAACATCAAAGCAGCATGGTTTGAGAATGTCTTATCAATTTTAGATTTTTAGTTTGTACTTTAAGGCTAACTTGTCTAAATATATTCAGTTTAAAAATAAATACAGTTCTTTTAATATTGTACCTCTGAATTATTCACATAAGTTTTTTTTGTTTTTTGTTTTTTCCTTTTCTTTCTTTCTTTCTTTCTTTTTTTTTTTTTTTTTTTTTTTTTTTTGAGACAGAGTTTCTCTTTGTAGGCTTGGCTTCCCTAGAACTTGCTCTGTAGACCAGACTGGCCTCGAACTCACAGAGATCCACCTGCCTCTGCCTCCTGAGTTCAGGGATTGAAGGTGTGTGCCACCACTGTCTGACAATTCATACACATTTTTAAGTTTTCATTTTGACTAGAAATTTTTCTTATTTTTTCTATTGGAAGTGTCATTTCTACTGTATTTTGGGGGCATTCGTTTTCTTTGTGTTTATTGTTGATTATGTCAAGTTTTTGTAGATTTTGGCATTTTTTAAAATTAAACAATCACTTCATTGGGTATAGAAGAAACCAGTGAAATTCAAACTCATTCACTAATTGAGCATCTACGCTCTATCTCAACTCAGTGTCATGCTCTAGGACTCTTAAAGAATACTCAGGGCTGTACAGAACTGCACAGGTAAAGCTGAGCCTTTGTCCTAACTTACCAGTATACTAGAAAGCCTTCTTTGAGATTCTTTGAGAACCAACAGTTTAGTGCTGTACATGTGGAGGATATAGTACACATTTGGTTTCTGAAGTATTCAGTGTGAGTGCCTTCCCCATGAACTGAATCACATTATTGTACTTTTTATTGATAAGCTAAATAATTGCTGCTTTTTTGTTGTTCTATTTCAGTGGTTACTTTGTTTTGAAACATCAGCAAGTTTGCCATCCTTCATCCCATTGATCTCTTGGTGGCAGATCCAATTGACTAGGCCTGGTGTTCCCTTTGTTCCTGTAGCTCTATTTATATCTTCTCTCAAACTGTGTACTAGGAAGAGAACACTGGTGAATAGTACTTCTGTATCTTTCTTTTTTTCTCCAAGGGTATTACAGGACTGACTGTGATATTTGTAGAAATTTACTGTAACATGAAATTAATGAAATTTATGATTAAGTCACAAGTTAATTGAATAAGAGTTTCTTTTCTTTTTTGTGTGTGGAAAAAAGAATCACTCATTTGGATAGCTGAGGAGAAGCAGATACAAATGAGCACACTTAAGTGGCTTTCCTTTTTAACAGCATATGAGTTTCTTTTAATTTTCAGTTTTATTAAGAACTTTCTCCCATATTTTTGATATAGTCAGGTCTGATTTGGCTTGATTCTTATTTTGTATTTTACTTCACATTTATTTGAGTGTTGTTGAATACTTCTTATTTAATGAAATAGAGATCCACTAGACTGCTTCTCATGGTGTCTTTCTAGGTAGTTGATGTTGATGATGAGAATGGTGTCTTGGTAGTGTGGAATTCCCTGTTCATGATCTCAGTTCTCTTCTTTGTCACTCATGGTCTGTCATTAGCAGGTTTTGCAGTATATAATGTCAGGCCCTTCTGCCTCTACCTTTGTTGAGAGCACATGGTGTAGCAGTGCCTGGAAGAAATGTTTGAAACAGGCTCATTGTTTGGTGAAAATGTGAGAAGCTAGCATTAGGACGTCAGTGAGACTATACACAGAGGCTCAGATGAATGGGATCTTGTAAACAGTGTTTATATCTTATATTGTTTATTGTGACATCCATCTATCTATGACATTTCATAAAATTGACTGGAATTTCAGCTTTTGATTAAATTTTCAAAAGACAAAGCAAATTTCTGTTTGACTGCTTTGTTACAGTTTCTATAGTCACTAAGTGAAATAATTTTATCTTGATTTTATAAATTATATAAAATTCATTATGTTACATTCATTTATTTTAAAAAGTATGTCTGTATTTACCATAGAGTCACAATGGCTTCAGCCTTTCGCCTCTCTTTGAAACCAAAAGTCAGTGACAACATGACACATTTAATGGTGGATTTCTCTCAGGAAAGACAGATGCTGCAGACTTTGAAGTTTTTGCCAGGTAAATACATTATTACATGGGAACTTTCAAATAAAAAAAATTATAAGATTTTTCCATAATGAAATATTTTGTTAGTATTGTTTTAATTCAATTTTTGTATTTTTAATGCTAAGTAGTATTTCCATTACCAAGTAATACTGTTAGTTGATATGTAAATTATTAGGACAATGGTGATTTGGGGAATTTTTTGTTTTTGAGATTGGCTATTTTGTTGTTGTTGTTCTTGTTTTATCTTTTATTCTTGTCTCATACGTTACATCCTGACCACACTTTCCCCTCCCTCCACTCCTCCCAGTCCCTCCCTGTACCTTCCCTCTCCCCCAGATCAACTCCTCCTCTGTTTCCCTTAAAAAAAAGAAAAGAAAATAACAAAAACAAAAAGACCTCTCAGGGATAGCCACTGAACATGGTCTAACAAAATACAATAAGACTGAGCACAAACCCCCACTCACATCACGACTGGACATTATGACTAGGAAATACTAACTGCACAAAACCATTTCTTCTCTGGATCCATAGAAAGACTAAGTTAATGATCATACTGCCTTGAGAGAACTCAGTGAGGGTAGCATAGGTGAAGAACTAACTGGTATGGTAGAAATCATGAGCTGCAGAGAAATACATAGAAGGACAGGTGAAAGAGAGGAGTGTAGATGAGAGGGAGAAGGAACACTGGTCCGTGTGTGGCCACATGGATGCGGGCTTTTCAGGATTCCAGGTGCCCCTGACAGCACTCAATTGGCTTGCAGTTTTCCACATTTAATGGTGCAAAGTGATAGACTTTCAGCAGAGACCCTGTTTTGAATTTGGGTCTTTTTCTAGGCAATATGCATCCCTACTCCACAGGTGAACGTTTGGATTTTTTTCTTTCTTTGGCAGTGTTGTCTTACACATGCTATGCACATGTTCTTAGCACTAAGCAACAACTCAAGCTCACAAGTGAACCTTTGAGTACTAAAAAGTTAAATCTCAGTTAATCAGCAGAATTTTGATGCTAGAACTTCAAATTTTCAAAACTAAAATAATGTGCTATTATCCCCCTTTATAAGCACTGTCTTGTGTCTTACAAATTTTTATAAGCTGTATTTTCATTTTCATTTAGTTTAAAATACTTAAAAATTTCTCAAGCCGGGCGTTAGTGGCGCACGCCTTTAATCCCAGCACTTGGGAGGCAGAGCCAGGCGGATCTCTGTGAGTTCGAGGCCAGCCTGGTCTACAGAGTGAGTTCCAGGAAAGGCACAAAGCTACACAGAGAAACCCTATCTCGGAAAAAAAAAATTCTCTTGAGATACTGTCTTTGACCCATGCATTACTTAGAAGTATATTGTTTAATATCTCAAAATATTTTAGTATTTTCAGCTCTTTTTCAATTGGTTATTTCTAGTTTAATTGAATTGTGGATTAAGAGCAAATATTGTGTTTTCTACCCTTGAAAGTTTGCTAAGCTGTGTCTTGTGGGCCAGAATGTAGTCTGTCTTGCCATAACTCCATAGGTATTGAACTGATTCAGTATTCTTCTGGTGCTACACACAGCAGGCCATAGATGTTAATTGCATGCAGTTTATTGATGAAGCTGATCAGTTCAGCAGGGTCCTTGCTGGATCTCTCTGTTTCTGGTGGAGCACTGTTGAAGTCTCAAATTGCCTGGATTCATGCATGTCTCTTTGCAGTCTTGTTAGTGTTGACTGATCAGACTCTTGTTTATTTCTTGTGGAATCATGAGAATCACCTTTTTTAAAATTAATTTATTTGTATTTTATGTACATTGGTGTTTTGCCTGCATGTATGTCTGGGTTCGAGTGTTGAATCCCCTGGAACAAGGGTTATAGACAGTTGTGAACTGCCATGTGGGTGCTGGGAATTGAACCTGGGTCCTTTGGAAGAGCAGCCAGTGCTCCTAACTGCTGAGCCATCTCTTCAGCGCCCCCACCCCCAACTACACACCTTTTTATCCTTGAAAATTCTCTTACTCTAGTGTCCAAAACGTAGATGGGCTGATTTTCCTTTCACTCATGTCAATCATGTCTATCTTCCTAATCTGTAAGTGATGTTATATTTAAGGTGGGTTTTCTATATACAGCATATCAAATGACTCTTGGATGATTCATTCTCATAATCTGTGTTTTTTAACTGCTGCATGTAGATCTGTGTATTTCTCTCTACAATCAAACAGACACACATTGTGTTTTCTCTAACTGAATTCACTTCTCACACTGTTTGAAGGTAGCACCAGATACACAGCTTCCAAGTTCAGTCCCCAAAATTTCTACTTTAAGCCCAATTGCAAATCTGAGGCCTTTAGAACCTGCTAGCTGATAAAGAGAATTGAGATTTGTGTCTAGAAAGAGAGAATCAGTCTTCTCCAAAGGGTGAGCCTCGTAATTGGTTATTCAGTATCAAGTTGTCAGCCCTTAAATCATATGCATTCAACTAACACTAAATGGACTGAGCAGATTGTATTTGTATATTTGGGCGTGTGTGTGTGTGTGTGTGTGTGTGTGTGTGTGTGTGTGTGTGTGTGTAAGTGTAACAGTAAGGAGGCCATGATTTTGAGGGTGAGCAAGGGAGGGTGGAGTACATGGGAGGGATTAGAGGGAGAAAAGGGAAATGATATGTTTATATTTTAATTAAAAAATAAAAATACTAATAAAATTAAAATTGAGATTCCCACAACCACCTCCTCAGGTATCATTGACTTGCTACAGTACCTCACAAAACTCAGAGAAGCACTGTACTTACATTTTCCAGTTTATTGCAAAGGCTATTTTAAAGGGTAAAAATAAATAGCTCAATGAAGAGATACTAAGATGAAGTCTGCAAGGAGGCTAGGTGCAGGAGGTTCTTTCCATGTGGGATTTTGCATGGGTAAGTTCTTAATCAGCTTTCTCTTACTGTAACATATTCAGCTTCCCAGAAGTTCTCTGAACCTAGTTACTTTGGTTTTTATGGAGACATCATTGCATACATAAGATTACCAGTGGAGTTGGTGAGGAGCGTCCACAAGAGCCTCTCTCTTTAGATTCTCTAGCATTGGGACTAGAAAGGAATTATAACTTATTCTCTGAGTTTCTGCAGCTTGCTTTGATAAAGTGTTTATGAATCAGTAATCATGATGAAACCAGTATATATGTATCATAATATCACACAATATTTTATGTAAATGACATGGTAACCACACTCCCCAAAAATCCTAGCAATGGTAGACAAAGAAATAGGAAATGCAACCCATTCAAAGCATTTTTTAAATGGAAAAGGGAAGAGAAGGAGAAGAAACAAAAGAACTGCAAGACAAACAGAAACCAAGTGGCAATCAGTAAATCCTTCCCCATCAGTAATTAAATGTAGGGCTGGAGGAATGGAGCAACAGTAAAGAGTACTGAGTATTTCTCAGAGCACTGGATTTGATTTCATGTATCCATGTAATAGCTCATTCCAGTCCAGGGAATCCAGTGCCCCCTTCTGATCTCTGCAGCTATGCACATGGTCTATGTACATATACACTGGCAAAATACTCATATACATAAAATAAATCTTAAAAATCATTAAATGTAAAATAATTAAAGTCTTAAATGAAACAGAGTGCTCAAATGGATTAAGAGCAAAGACCCAATTATATGCTGTTTGTAAGAGTAGAGTCTTGGATGCAAATAATGTGAGTGAAGAGATAAATGTTAGTTCTGTAGATCATTGTTAGACAACTTAAATAATCCTTTTCCTCCCAAGAATCACTACTTCAATTTCTTTTCTCTTTAACCCCAGTGTTTAGTACTTTACTTTGTTTCACAAGATAGAAGAATCTTTGTGCTGATACACTTTTAGTGAAATGTCAGCTGATCTGAGATGTAGGTTATAGGGCGTCATGGTTATCTATGATCTGTTCTCTTGACAATGGGTAGTCTACATCATTTGCAGCAATAAAGACTAACAACTGTTATATATCATAGGATGAAACCTGTAAAATACATTAAGGAAGTTGATGATAATGACATGTGATAAATTTGTCTTATTAAGATGTATTATATTTTATAAGAATTATTCATATAATTATTTGCACAGAAAATTTGAATTTTGGGGCAATCTCATATTCATTAGAACTTGACCATCCTCTCCTCCTTTCAGCCTAGTATTATTTTACTGAGGTGCTTGCTTTGGTAGTTCTCATTTGCTTTGTATTTTAACTTTGTATATGTACCTCTGTTGCCTTTTTGTGAACATGTGTATGTATGTACATATGTGTGCATATAAATGTGTATACAGGGGTCAGGTATGTGGGCAGATGTACATGTCAGAATCCAGTTTCAGATGTTATTCTTCAGGCACTGACCACCATGTTTTTAAGGTAGAGTCTCTGACTAGTGTAGTAATACTTTTTCGTCAGACATTTTTGGACTACTATCTTGCAAATAATGTCATAGAGACTAATTAGTTATGAAAGCTTGGCTTTAGCATAGGCTTGCTCCCAACTAGCTCTTATAACTTAGTTAACCTGCTTTTATTAATCTTCATTTTGCCACATGGCTCGGTTACTTCTATTCTGTATAGTATGTCCGACTTGTTAAGTGTCTCACTGGCAACTCTCTGCCTCTTTTCTTCCCAGCATTCTCTCTGTCTCTAGAAGTTCCACCTAATCTCTCCCCTAGCTATTGGGCATTTAGCTGTTTATTAACATAGGTGGAGACACATCTTTGTAGTGTAAACAAATACTCTACAACAAACACCCCAGCCTGGGGCTTATTGATTAGAATAGGCTAGTTGGCCCTCAAGCTCCAAGGACTTACTTGTTTCTACTTCCTGAGTGTTCAAGTGCACTGGTACGTTGCCTGGCTTTTGTCCATCAGTTCTGGGCATGAATCTCAGATCTTTGTGGTAACTTTACTGACTGAGCTATCTTCCTGCTGTAATTATAAAAATTAGTACTTTGTTTTTATAATAGTTTTAGATTTATAAAAAATTAGGCAAATAGTAAAATTAGCATTTTGAAATCTATTTCTTCCTTCACTTTTACCCTATTATTATCATCTTGAATGAATAAGGTACATTTGAAACAATTGATGGACCAATGCTGATGGGTTTTTTTGTGTGTGGAGTTTTTTGTTGTCGTTGTTATTTTTAAGTTAGGGTCTCATTATGTAGCTCTGGCTGCCTTTGCCTCCTGAGTGCTGGTACTAAAGGTGTGCCCAGCTTGACAGTTTATTCTTAACTGATGTCTGTAGTTTGCAGTGGGGTTCTCTGCTGGTACTGCACAGTTCTCTGGGCTTTTACAGGAGCCATTTGTTGTTCCATTGGGAACAACAGAGTTTCCACAGGAATTGCTGCAAGCCGCAAAAATATATGAAGTAGGATTTCAGCTGATTATGACAAACTAATAACTGGAAGAAGCCAAGGGCCTTCCAGAGGTCAAGTGGAGGCTCAAGGAGTCTTGGTGATACTGGCTTTTGATTATTAGCCGTTTCCTACTATGAATTTATTGTGTAAATTATTGTAGCTTTTCCATCATTCTTTGGGCACAATTTCCCTTCTACTAAAGGAATATTTAGATAACCTTCTGAGCAGTAACGTAGCCAGGATTCCTAATTTCATGCCTTCCTGTAATTATTGTCATTAGCAGCATCTGGCCAGGACCATCCCTGGATGGACAAAAGTATCTTATCAGAGATACTTTTGTACTCTCTAAGAACAGACTTAAGCATCCTGACTATCTGTTTGAGAAGGCCTGGGGGATGTGCTAATTAAGTTTAACTTTCTCCTTTCCAAAGTCTTATCTCTAGTTTTAGATCCACCCTTAACAATTAATTCAGAACTAAAGGGTTCCAACTGACAGGTACATCTAGCTCTGATGGAAGTTGCCTAGCCAAGTTGCCTAGCGACTGAGCCCACTTGCCAGAAACAGCAGGAGCAGGGATAGTTTGGAGAGATAAGGATAAAAGGGATAAAAGGGCAGTTTTATTTTCAAAGAAGGTCTAGACAGAGAAGAGAAAAGAGAATGGAAGTACTAGATGGGGAAGAACTGGGGAGGAACAAACTGAGATAGTGAAGAACTAGATTGAAGGGCTAGAAGATTGTACTAGAGGAACGAGATGAAAGATGAGGAAGAGCCAGATGGGGAAGAACAAGATGAGGAAGAAGGAGATGGTCTGAGAGGAGCTGAGATGGGAAAGAACTAGATGGGTGAGAACCTGGATGGGGTGGAACTAAGATGAGAGAATTAAGATAGAACTTAGAGGACAGCAGATCAATGTAGAGAGAAAGCAGGCAAGAGAGGAGCTAGGCATGAGAACAGAACTGAAGCTGAGGAGACAGAATTTTATCCCAGAGGAATAAAGTAGATGGACAAAAGAGCTTGGTGTACTTAGATTCTTTTCCAGAAAATAATTCTCACTGTTCGTAGCTTCTCTTCTGGGCCCCTCGGAAGATTATTAAGGCTGGTCCTTATTAATATTCGAGAGGGAGTAAGTTCCCTACTGTTAAATTCTCTTTTGCTCTATCCCTCACCCCTATATCCCACAGTGATAATGTGGACTCTTCGACAGTTCCATATAGGTTTGGGTTGGGTTTTCCCCATCTTTGGTTATTTCATTTGCAAAGAAAATTTTCTTCTTGTTTAATTTGACTGTTTCCTTTTATTTTCTTGTCTTGCTGGATTTAGATAGGACTTATAGTAAAATGTTGAGTAGTGATAATGAGAAGGGAAGATCTTCACCCTAGTTTTGCAGTCTTGGGGTAAGGTATTGTGTTTCTCACCATTAAGTATGTTAACTCTAGGCTTTTTTTCCTTCTCTTAGCCTGATTCACTTTTGAATATGTAAAAAAAGAAATAGCAAAGGTTGAATGCCAAGCATAAATACTTGATTAGTGTTATAATATGTGATATTATATGATGATCCCCACTCCTTTTTCTTCTCTGCAGTTCCAAAAGCTCCAGAGATAGAGCCAGTAGAGTGTTTGGTGGCTGACAACTCTGTAACTGTAGCTTGGAGAATGCCTGAAGAAGATAATAAGATTGACCACTTCATAATGGAATACAGGAAAACAAATTTTGATGGACTTCCACGCGTGAAGGATGAGCGATGCTGGGAAATGATTGATAACATTAAGGGTACTGAATATACGTTATCAGGTAACCTGACAGCATTTCAGGATTCTAATCCTTAGAAAATAGGTGTAATTAAGAAAAAATTTTGATATTTTAAATGATAAAACTAAGTGCTATTAGCCAAACTGATTTTTTTAGATATTTATTATGTGAATGAATTTCTGTTAAAATATCAGTAAAACTTTTAATTACTTGATGTCTGCAACTGGCTTAAATAGTGTATGCAAAGCAAATATAAAAGAGTGTTTTGGAAATACTATTTCAAAATAATCTATTTTTCCTTCTTTTTTTTTTTTTTCTTGTATTTTAGACAGACTAACTGTGTAGCCCTAGCTCACCTGGACCTCACTATGCACCAGGCCAAGCTTGGACTTTGCCTCCTGAGTACTAGGATTAGGGCATGTGCCACCATACCCAGTTAATCCTTTATTTACATTTTAATTTTTTATTAAATAAACAGACTGCTTATTTTATTCAAACCTCCTCATTTCAGGGATGCTGTAAACACCATTGTTTTCCCTTCTGCAAGATTGATTACCTCCATGTTAACTCAGAATTGGGACTTAGCTAAGATTGTGTGTGTGTGTGTGTGTGTGTGTGTGTGTGTGTGTGTGTGTGTGTTGGCCTTTTGAATGCTTTTAAGAAAGGTATCTTAGTATAATGAAGACTTTTGATGCTTTAAATGACAAAATATTAGCCAAGTTTTTCGGTGCACCCTATGCAGAGTAGGATCCATTAGGAGCTGTCCTGTTGAGTACTGATCCTTCCCAAGAGCTGGTCTTCTGTACAGTAGGCACGATGTGCACACAGCGCACCAGAGTTAATCAACACACCTGAACGATTAGGAATGGATTTTGTAATTTTTACTTCAGTCAAGTTGGTAACAGTCTTACAGCTAGTAATATTTGGACTAAGATTTAAGTCTAGGTATCTCTACACAGGTCATGGTAGTTTTTGTGCTTTACTTCCTTTCATTTCTCATATAAAAACAAGTATTTCATATAAATACACAAATTCCTTAGGGGTGTTTACTTTCCAGAAACTGGATGAATATGCTGTTGTAAATGGTGACACTGTCCTTGAATGAAATACTTAGGCTTTCTGTTGTTGTTGCTGCTGCTGCTGCTGTCTTCGTCATTGGTTTGTTGTGGTTGTTCTCATCCTTTGGAGATAGGCTTTGCTTTGTAGCCTGTGTGAACCTGGAACTAATGATCCTCCTGTGTTGGCTTTCTAAGTGCTGGTATTACATACAGTACAGTGCCACTTCTAACCAAGTCTGAAAGGGTACTACTGTTGTAGTTATCACTATGTTGAAAATGTTGGTAATTGTATAATTTATTTATTTTGAAGAAAATATTAGGTAAGTCATTATTCTTATTGTCAGACAGTATCAACCATTTAACATAAATCCGTATTCTTCTCAAGTAAAGAGATTTCTAAGGAGAACAAAAAAATGTCTGTTTGATGATGCATATTCACCCTTCTTTACTTTTTATGACTAAAAACTTTTATTTTTTTAGGCTTAAAATTTGATTCAAAGTATATGAATTTCAGAGTACGAGCTTGCAACAAGGCTGTGGCTGGAGAATACTCTGACCCAGTGACCCTAGAGACCAAAGGTGAGACTGGTACCCAGTTGTACAGCAGGAGACAGAACTTACCATCAGAAGTTATTGAGAGTTTGTTAGGGTCATTTCATGTGTGGTTGGATTCCTTCCTGCCACCTGCTTCTCCCTTTTCCAGTGCAGGAAATAGAGGACAAAAGTAGGGCAGAGTGGTGGTGGTTTTTATTGGATTTTTCCCTTATAATTATATTCATGTGAGCAAAATAGACTGAGATGATTACTTTTTCAAAATTTCTGTGATTCAGTTCATTTTTGTTTATTTGGTTTCTTTTTAAGTTACGTTTTTATTTGTTTTGTGTGCACATGTGTTTGTGGTGGAGGCACATGCCATAGCATGCATGAAGAGGAGAGAGGACAACTTGTAGGAGGCACTTCTCTCCAGATGTGGGTCCCAGGGGTCAAGTCCAGGTCAGCAGGCTTGGAAGCAGTTGCCTTCCCTGCTAAGCCATCGCAGTGTCCCAAGGCGATGCTATTGTATTTGTCTCTGGAGGTTTAGTTCACATTTTGGGTTAGTTAAATACATAAGCATTGCTGGAGTGGTCTGTAATTTTCAGAGAATTAATTATGAATCAATAACAAAGAAGTTCCCTCTATTTTTCCCAAATTTTCTTGCAGTTATTACCATTTATATAGTTTATTAATAATTATATAGCATACACATTAATGTCACAATAATGACAAATTATTCATTTGGTCATTAAGATCATCTTGAGAGATCACTGCTGGATATTACTGATATCCATAATGCAAATGAAGAAAGGAAAGTTGAAATATGTACTATTTACCACAGTTCCTAGATCTGACCTAGATAGGTAAAAGAATCTCTTCTGGGTTCTAGGCCATTCTTTATTGTAGGCTTCTAATCCAAGTGCTTTTCTCTCAGAGAAGTTTAGATTTATGAATGTCTCCTTTTGTAACACAGAAGAATGGTTAGGTATTTGCCAGTTTGAAAGCCAATCTTCTAGAGCTCCCTCACTTGCAAGGTGATAATTGCCTGAGTTTCCTTCCTGAGTTAGACTTTACATTGTAATTGGTACTTGAGACTTGGAGCATCCCACTGACTTGTAGTTTATGTATTTTTATGATACATTTGGATAGATATGCATGCTAGAAAGTTGCTATTATCTAGATGATAAATATATTCAACAATAAAACTAAGTCCTATAACCTGACCCCAGGCCCTGTGCATGATAGTCAAGTGCTTGAGCCTTCAAGGCCTGTAATTTTTTGATGCTACAAACAACTGTTTGTGGCATAAAGGCCTAGAAAAATTCTCAGTTGAAATAATTTGAATTAGCAAATAATTTTACTTGAGAATTACACATAGCTTAGTGAGGAAATGTAATAATTACTTTGAATTACTTATTATCAAACCGAGATTTTAATTACATAGTAACTAACTGAGATACTACTGTTTTCAAAAAGGTTTCTGTATTTCAAAGCCTTGTCAAATTTCCAGGCAGATAATCTTTTCTACATGACTTGAGCTACTTTTGGCCCTTATCAGGAAAGATTGCATTGCTGTAATTATTTATCCAAGGAACATCAGATCTTTGTGTTGTTAGTGTTCCTTTTCGTTGTCTCTTGATAGTTGGTGAACAAACTTGCACCTAACTGTGACAAGCTGTAAATTTTATAATAATTAAGTTGAAAACTAAATGGTTGGCTTATGGATTCCTGGGAGTCTGAAAGCTGCTTTAGCAGTGTCTGGATTTGACTAAGCAGGCTCTTGATTGATCTTGGGTTCATAGAGAGCGACTAAGCTGATTCTGGTCTCTGGCGTCTCTAGCAGTAACTTCCTAAGGTTATCCTAGATTGAAACACAACCCCGAGACCCAGTAACTGTGATTCTGATCTTCAGGGAGTCCCAAATCAAATATTATACGACTATAGATTACAAAATTTCTGGGATTATTTTGTAGCATTGATGTGACTATTAATGAAAACATAAGCATTGTAGGGAGGTTGTCCATGTTTTTAAAAACAATTCAACATTGTTTACTAAGTTGCTTGGCTTGTTCCTGCTGCTTTTGACTACCGAGTACCAATCAGTATACCAACAGAGAATGGAGGGAAGAGGAGCGGCAATTAAATAGCTCAGGCCTGTGAAAATTTAACACAGCTAGCATTGTTTATTTCTGTCTCTTTAATGTATGTAGCATTATTTCTTCTGGCATAAAAATTATAAAAGTGATGAGTACTGTTAAGTTCTTATCACCAGATATTTTAAATATATTATCTTTTTCTTTCTTGTAAAGATAAATTCTATTACTATAACAAACTTCTCTCCAACTTCAAATAGTGCCTGTGGTTGAGCTTTATAGTAATCGAGACAGCTAATCCTTTCTCAGCCCCCACTCTCTACTCTTTTTTGCTTTTAGAGTTGTCCCTGTTACCTTAGAGAAGGTGTATGACTTAACAGAGGTCTAATAAAGTATAGTGTCAGTAGAAAGAAAGAAACTAAACATGACACACTCTTGAAAACCTGTGCCCTTCTCTTTGGATGGTATGGTATTTGATGAGTCGGGTCACAAGTGATTTGGGGTGGTGTCTTTTCCTGCCACCCAGGTGGCTGGTGGCTCTTTACTGCATCATAAGAACTACTGAGGAACAGCCTAGGATGCATCTTTCTGATGGCCTCAGGATTTTTGTAAGCTATGGGCATTGGTGGCACCTTCATGTTAAAGCCAAGTTTTCTTTCTTCCAAAAATGTAGATACTCTTAACTGCATAACCTAATACCTAACATACAGAAGATAACTGTTTCCATAAAGCAGTTGACTTTAGACATTTCTCAGTGTATCTACCTATTAAAGAATTCTATCTTCTTTTTACTGAAAAGCTGCATTATTCTTCCTCTGTTTACTTCTGCTTAGATGCAGCTTTTGAAAGTGATCGACTTCCTTGTGTAGTATGACATTTAGTAGAGCTGTGAAGTCAGTAGATTTTTATTCAGATGTTTCATAAGTGAAACAATGAACAATAACTGTGATGCATGTTGGAATTGAATTGCTCTTGCCAGAATCAGGAATAAAAGGACACTTCATCCACTGGGTAATCATTGGGTCTTAGGTGCTTATCTTGTTTGGTAATGCATATTTTACAGGCTCAAAAAAGCCTCAGCTAATTTCAACTAATATCTGTAAGCAAAATGGTATATTATAAAAGAATATTTTTTAATCTGTAATTACCAAAAATTGAACTTTTGGCAGGAGATGTAGCAGAAGCAGATTAACTTGTAATTATGTAGCTGAAACCTTCTAAGATAGTTTGGAAATTGCATTATAAAATAGAAGAAACAGCATTGTACATCTCTTGAATCACTCATTTTAATGATTTTTTTTCTCAGTTTCTAGAAGGGAAGCTAATACTATGTTTCACCAATTTCCCCAATAAGCACTTCCAAGGATTTTTTTGAACAGTACCTATAATTTCCTAAAACATCAAATAATCTGAAAAGCATAGGTTGTTTTTTGTTTGTGTTTGTTTGCTTTGTTTTCGTGAAGTGGATGCTTTCCCCTTCTCCTTGGTCAAACAAGACATCTGTCCTCTGGCTTGGTTCCTTTCCTTGTGTCACCGTTGTTGACTCTAGTGTATTTGTGCTGATCTCAGATTAGCACTAATGAGAGTTGAAGTGTGGAATTATTCATGTAGTAAAGCTTCTGAGAGAATACTTGTGCTATTTTTACATTATCATTTTATATACCATATTGCTTTTTCTTCCTCTGTACTTGTACCAATTCTCTTCTTTATTTAGTCAAAACAATCAGCTGATAATTCTAATAACATGAAATTTTGATTTCTGTGCTGATGGAGCATTCTGTAGAAGCAAAGATACCATCAGCAATGCAAGTGCACTGTGCTTGGTTAGTGTATTGGATATGCAGAGAAAATATAATTATAAACTACAACCTAAGCATTGAGAGTTTTTTATGTGAGGGTTAAGGATTGGAGCTTCTTTCTCTTTGCACAGAATTGGCTCAGTTGAGTAAGAAATAATATGGCAGGTGTGTTCTAGACAGTGGAGACATCTTACATTTGTTAACCATTGTCTTGGGCAGCACTTAACTTCAGTTTAGATAACTCATCATCACATTTGAACTTGAAAGTTGAAGATTCCTGTGTAGAGTGGGATCCTACTGGAGGAAAAGGCCAAGAAAGTAAAGTTAAAGGAAAAGAGAATAAGGGCAGGTAAGTCAGTTCATGAAACCTGTTATGTGGATAAGTGTTTATGCATTGATTCCTCTGTGGCCGCAACTGATACTGAATTTCTTACTTTATGGACAGGTGTTTTATGTTGATTCTTATTTGACAATAATTAATAATTTTAATGTTTATTTTACATAGTAATATGTTTATGATTATGTTAGTAAATCAGAGGTGAAAAATATTGTATCAACTGTCAAAACTTAAATTTGTAACATTTTTCATGCCTTTTCTTAATTTCTTTCATATCTGTTCATGCATTTTTATTTTAGCAGTCTCTTCTTTAACGTTATAGATACACCAATCTGAAGTAGTTAAAGAGAAGTTTCTTGACCTCTAGCCAGCCGTATAGGTCGGTCATCTGTCTTACCTGAAAGAGAGCTGCACTAAGTGACAACGTTGAGCATTTCTACCCTAAGCTTTGCTGCTTAAGAGCAATCCATTGAACTTTAGAGGCAGGCTTGAGGACCTTTCGTTTTTGTTATAACTTTTCTCAATGAATCAGAATATGGAAACCATGAGCTTTTAATGGTAAAGACTTGTGAGTTAGAACAGTGAATCAAAAACCACTCAAGCAAGAATTCAGTTCTGTTGTAAGATGTTAAATTTAAGTAGTGAAGTAGTGTCTTAACAGTTGCCTATTTTTATCTGACAGTGTCCATGTTACTTCACTGAAGAAACACACAAGGTGATGATCTGTGTCTGTCTAGTTCTAGGAGGACTTAGTATCTAGCTTGGCTGAATAATTTCTTTTAACCAATAAGCAGATGCCCTTGCAGCAGCCTTCCTAAGTTAAAATGCTGCTTTGTGTAGACTGTCTCTATTGGTGCTTGTGTTTTGAATTTACAGCATTGTAGTGAACTGCATTCTTTGAGTTACACTGTATGTGATAACAACATATGCTCAGCTTTAAAAGGACTATTTCTCATTTGATTTTTTTACCCTGCTTTTACTTATACTTGGCATCTTTCTTGTTTCACTGTATTCAATAACATTATTGGTTGCTTTTATATGTATTTGATATGAGACAGGCTTGGATTGTTCTATAATAATTATGTAATTTCAATTAAAAAATAATGAACATCATTGATAAAATGATTAGGACAATGCCAAAAATAGGGATCATTGCAGGTTGCTCAAGTAAGAAGATGCTTATGTGAAAATATCGTATATCTTTACCAGATACCCACATGTGCTCTCTTCTCAAAGATATCTCTCTTTTGGGTTTATGTTCTTCTGTATTGGTGAAAGTGATTGCATCTGTGTGGTAAATGCTGTTGAATTTGATAGACTACACAACATTTTATTTGGCAGCTAGGAAAATTGTAGATTGTATTTAGCATTTCAGACTATGTTATATCTTTCTCCTTTCTTTCCTTTTAAGGGTATTATATATGTTGGCTGTTTATGTTACATGAGTATCCCTTATCTGAAATGCTTGAGACTCAAAAGTATTCTAGATTTTGAAATATTTACACATATAAATGAGCTATCATAAGATTGGGACCCAACTCTAAATTCAAAATTTGTTTCATGTGCACCTTATAGTCATAGTCTGAAAATAATTAGTACATGTTTTAGTGTACCAGTGTTTTGACTGACTTGCTACAGGTTAGGTATGTCATTTCCTACTCATGGCACTGTAGTAGTGCTCAGAGTTTTCAGTATTGAAATGTTTCAGATTTTTAGATTAGGGCTGTTCAACATGTATATATTTATTTATCTCTTTCATAAATATTTGTTTGTTATAGAACATATTATAGATATTATGGGATTTATAGGGGTAAACACTGTCCTTTCTTTTAAAAAAAACTTAGTGTAAGTCATATAGATAAGATATATACACATGAAATAATGTACAAGGTGGTCATTGTGTGTAGTGATAAACTAAAAGAAAGATGTTCAGAGCTGCCAGATGTTGAGGTGGTCAATTAGAACTGTGTGCCAAGCAGTTATAACAAGAAAGTCTTTGCCGACTTGCTATTGTAGTGTAAGAAAGGTCACAGAGTAGAGGGTGCTCACTCAGCCTGTGTTCTCCTTTCCTCAGTTGAATGGCACCCAGGGAGGGTCCGGTGAATTAACCCAGGTTATAGATGAAGAGTATTGCCACTGGCAGAAAGCCCCAAGCAAAATGTTTGTGTTGAGTATGGAGTAGGATACTAAAGAAGTAGGGGATTAAGTGACAAAAACTGGTTCCCCCGTACACACACTTCAATAAAATGTCTTTGCATGGGCTTTTCTTCCATCAGAACAGGTCTCTTAACTAAAGCTGAGTAGGCCAAGAATTCTGAGTGCTCTCTGAGCACTGGTTTAGCTAGGGATAGGAGTCCCTCTAGAAACTGCTGTGGAACTTGGTGTTCTCCACACTTGGTATGAGCAGGGCTGCCCATAGGACACCAAGGTTCCCTACCCAGCCTCCTGCAAGCCTGCCTGGTATAGTCTTTGTAATCGTGTGTGAAATGTCACAGTAGGGTCACACTAGGTCAGGATCTAGATTAGGTCTATAATTAGCATAGTAGGGTCTGGAAGACCCTCATTCAAGAAGTGGTATTTAGACTGATTCTTCCAGAAGTGGAAGAATATGCGGTGTTTCTTCTTGCAATGAAGAAGAAATGCAGTAGACAAACGTAATCTGAAAATTAAAGAACACTGTGGCTGGCACATTTAGTTGTATACTCCTCTAAGGGTGACAAGACTAACAAGGCAGATTGGGACCAAAGCATGAGCCTACAAGATGAAATTGTTTATAGACAATATGAAAATTGATTATTTTAAAGTAGGGGAACCCATTCTGTTTATCTTACAGTAGTGAACAAGCTGAGTTGGGTGGCAAATCATTTGGAAAGCAGGTAAAACAATTTGCTCTAGGGGCTCCTCCATACTTAATCCAGTTATGTAGCCAAGGTCCCTCTAAGATGGATAGAGACTGGTTGGTACCCAAGGTGACGGCTGTTGTCCTTGCAAGAATGCGGAGTTGGAGGGTGGGAGTACTGAGATGAAACATTTTCTTGATTCAATAACTCTACAGCTAACCTGTCACCTCAGCAGTTCTCTCTCATTCTGTTTTTCATGCTTCCTTGTATTTCTTTACGACTGGTAAGTCACATTGATTTTAATTTTGGTTCTTTGGTTTTTTAGATGAACCCTTAATATACTTTGAAGCCAGACTTAGTAAAATGTTTCCTTTTTTCCTACTGTTACTGTCCTCTAAATGTTTGTGACTGTACCTGGAAAATAGTTTTCAAAATGAGTTTCTTCCCAGAAGACAATTGGACCCATCAGTGGAGGAGTAAATGAACTTTGGGTAGTTTCTGAAGATGTGTGGTTGATTCCGATTCTGTTGTGCCTTCTCAATTGATACTCGACACTTTGTCATAAAAAAAAATCTAGCTGGGCAGTAGTGGTGCACACCTTTAATCCCAGCACTCAGGACTCAGAGACAGGCAGTTCTCTGTGAGTTCAAGGCCAGCCTGGTCGACAGAGCTAGTTCTAGGACAGCTAGGGATGTTACAGAGAAACCCTGTCTTAAAAAACAAAACAAAAAAATTTAAAGACCGTATTCTTTCCAGTTTTAAGACTGAAAGAGCAGAGCTGGCCCTTCACCAATAATTACCTTATTTTAGCAAGGATACTGAGTATCTCCTGTGTGCTGAGGATGGCAATAAGATGCGTTTCCTGTTCCGTTACTTTTCCTTCCCTTACCATAGCAACCATGTATTGAAGGCACCACACACTAGGTTGCATATGCATTGTCTTTGTATTACCATCTTTTAGTCCATGCCTGTTGGTAAGGGAAGCACTTACTTCTTCAGTGGCTCCTTGCCCTGCCCTCCTGTGCCACTCTGATAATTTGTTTTTTAAGAGTTCTGCAAATGGGCCTGGGTGTGCAGCTCAGTTGCAGAGTGCTACGGTAACATGTGCACACCCCTGATCCCTCCCCTAGCACCGGAACAGGAAGGAAACAAACATTGCCAAGTTGTTACAGTTGTGCCTACATCTTAGCATCCTGGCTTGCTGCTTTTAATTCTTACTTCCCCTTAATTACACATTGACTATCACTTCTTTCTTGTCTCCTTTCGTTGATCATTGCTTGGTTACTCATGGCAAGACCTTTTTTACTTTCTTTCTCCATCTCTCAGCCGAGAAGCAATTACAGTCATGACTGTTAAGTGTGCCAGCCTCTCTAAATACACTGGTTTAAGAGTCCAGCTAGATGTAGTGAAAGGCTGCTGCTCTAAAGCAGAGTCCAAGTCTTCTCTAGTTCAAAATGTGTTCTCTCCAAAGACACTTGTTAGTTAAAACTATGTTTGTTGTCTGTAAATATTAATATATGAAACTCAATGAACTTGTGAAGAGGAAGGCTAATGTGCACTAATATTTTGATGGCTGAGTTAGGTGCCCAGTCATTTTTCCTGCTGGAGAAGCTCGTTTCAGATGCCAGCTTCAAATGACTGTTTAGCAAATACTTGTGAATTACACAGAAGTCTCCTATTGCACAGATGTTTCAGAGGTTTACAACTTTTTGTTATAATTTATGAGCCATGTTAGGCCAGTCTTATTTTTATTTTTAACCATGTTCTTTTTCAAGCTTTCCCAATGTTGCACCTAAAGCAGTGCTTCCCACTCTTCTGAAGCAACAGAATGGCCATTCTGAAATGTGCCCAGGAGCGAATATAAAGAGCAAGATAGCTGGTCCATGGGAAGTGAATCTAAAGAGCAGGATAGCTGGACCATAGGAAGCGAATCTAAAAAGCAGGATAGCTGGTCCATAGGAAGCGAATCTAAAAAGCAGGATAGCTGGTCCATAGGAAGGGGCCCTGCTGCTGCTTCCACTCCAGAGCCCTGTAGTAGCCTCTGGGGCGTTGTGGCTTCCCTTGAGTCCAGGACATGTTTTGAAAAACACCAACCTCAAGCAGCTTTGTCCTCCCCACCACAGGATAATGGGAAGGAGGATGTCTGTCTGCCTGTCTTCTGTCTATCCATCCACTTTTTTTCAATTTGAGAAAAACAGTATTGTCTTTCCCCTTTAGCTCAAGATACAATACTTGAAAACACAAAGAGTATTTATAATCAGGTTTTTATATAAAAAGAATCAAAAAGGAGAGAGTGATGTGGAATTTTTTTTTCTTTTTGACTTGTCACCAATTTGACAGTGTTTGCAGATTTTGTATTCTTACTACTTAATGACTCTTAACAGTGTTGCATCATAAGTACAAGCTTAGTAAGTTTGGTCAGGCCATTTTTTAAAAATTTTTTTATTTTTTGGTTTTTCGAGACAGACTTTCTCTGTAGCTTTGGAGCCTGTCCTGGACTCGCTCTGTAGACCAGCCTGGCCTCGAACTCACAGAGATCCTCCTGCCTCTGCCTCCCAAGTGCTGGGATTAAAGGCGTGCGCCACCACTGCCCAACCTGCCATATTTTTTAATAAACTAATTTGTATCCTAATTATGTTTGGTAATTAATTATCTACTAAATTTTTCAACCTTCTTGAAGGAGTTAAGAAATACATTTGTTCACAATAATGTTTGTGTTTATTTTCACTCTCGGCAGCCCAGCATTTGAGACAGACTCCACATGTAGCTCATTTTGGCTTCAAACCTGCTCTTAGACTCTCCTCAAACTTGCAGTCCTCCTGCCTCCACCTTTGAGTGCTGATAGTACAGGCATCTGCAGTGCAGCCACACTTGGGATTTTATGTTTCAGTCCTCTATCTTGGAGAACTTCTTGTAGGTTCTTTCTCCCACCTTGTTGCTCTTCCTGCCCCAGCAAGTGTCACAGAAGTGTCCATTTGCCAATCCTCCTTCATCCCTACTCACGCTATCTGAACAAACACAATGTGTAAGTTACAAAAAATTACCTTTTAAGGGAAAGAGTATTCTTTATTAATCTGACATGTTAAATAACTACTGTTAATAGTCTCTCACATATACTTTTGGTTTTTATTTACAGCAGTATTTATGCTTATGAATATTTTTCAATTTTTATTTTTAATGTATTTTTGATACACAAATATTTTTTTTTTGAGACAAGGTTTTTCTGTGTAGTTTTGGTGCCTGTCCTGGATCTCGTTTTGTAGACCAGGCTGGCCTGGAACTCACAGAGTTCTGCCTGGCTCTGCCTCTCAAGTGCTGGGATTAAAGGCGTGCGCCACCACTGCCTGTATTTTTAAAATAAAGGACTTTTGATCTCCTTTAGGAAGGATTAAGAGAAACCATGCAGATTTTATTGTTCTATGTAATCACGCTACCTAATAGCATTCACTACAAAGTAGATAATTGAAGCAGTCCAGTTTAGTGTAATTATTGGAAACCATCTAATAAGTCTGTTGTTGACAGCAAGATAACATTTAAACAATGAAAATTGAAGTCATTGGATCATATGAAATGACTTTTAATATCTTTTTTTTTTTTTTTTTTTTTTTGGCTGGAGCTGAGGACCGAACCCAGGGCCTTGCGCTTGCTAGGCAAGCGTTCTACCACTGAGCTAAATCCCCAACCCCTGTTTTGTATTTAGAAGGGATTTGTATGCTGATTTTATTTGGTAATTTATTGTCTACTAATTTTTTTTGGAAGAAAAATTCTAGTGCAGTTGATTTGGAAAACTTCTAAATAGTAATGAGAGTATTTTCATTTTCTCTTAATAACCTGAGAATAATCTCTTAAAACCTCCCTTCCTTTAGTGTGTAAGTGCATGCATACATGCATGCTTGCTTGCTTGCCTGTAGATAGGTAGGCAGTATTCCTCAGGTGCCATCCACCCTGTATTTTGAGACTAGATCTCCTATTTTCCTGTGAAGTAGGTTAGCTGGCCAGTGATCCCCATGGATCCACTTATCTCCACTTGCACCGTTCTGGGTTTACAAGTGTAAATCACCATTCCTGACTGATTGAAACCCAGTCCTTATCCTGCACACTAAGCACTTTACCATTTGAACTGTCTCTACAGCCTAACTTTAGGATGATATTAACCAAAAAAGCAAATGCTTTTCAAGTACAAATTGAGTATAATTAAAGCAGACTTTCCAAACCTCTTGGGGGGCAAGCTACAAGGAACTGAGATTGCAAAAGTATATCATGGAACTACCTTGATAGGTACAACAACTACATTCTGGAAATTTAATCTGTTTGAAGTTTTTGAGAGGGTGAAGAGTCTAATAATGTCCAGTTCACTTGTCATATTATTTGCTATGAAAGGAGACCATATTGGATCTTGTTCACTTTAATAGTGGACATGCTTTGAGATTTGATATTTCTAGTACATAGATTCAGGTGACTTTCCCTTTTTAAGAAGAGAAGATCAAGAATAAAGATAATGCTAATAAAATGATTACTTAGTTCTGGTTATATAAGTAACCCAGTGTTGGCCTTTGCTTTTATTTAAATTCAGTTATAAAATATTTATAAGCTATAATCCAAGATCTTTCTTAATTTTTTCCCATCAGCAAATTTTGTCTCATTTGGCATTGTTTCTTATTTTAGCTGTGTGCTCTTTGTATAAGCCTTGCTCAGTGTGCATGACAGTAATGTTTTCAGCCTGCTTTGTGTTGACGGCTTCTTACATTTGACTGCATATAACTGATAACTCTTAATAATTCCTATCAAACAAGATGTTGCAACATTATGTTGCAACATAATGAGAGTATCTTCAAAGACTTTTGCTATGACTTTTGTCATAGACTTTTGTAATCCTAATTTATGAACTGTTTTCACCATAAATATTTTCCTGATTTTTTTTTTTAGAAGTGGTACGCCATCCCCAAAACGGACATCTGTAGGCTCCAGGCCACCAACAGTAAGAGGCAGCAGAGACCGTTTTACTGGGGAGTCATACACAGTGCTAGGTAGGATAAGCCTACTTTTCTCAGGTTTATGGTCATATAGCACACTGTAGGCTTCCTGCTCACATCTAGAAAGCCTGCCTGTGTAGTGAATGAGTCTCTATAGAAGCTTTTGTATTGGAGCCTAAACATTTTGAGAGTTACAAGTATTTACGGTCTTCAGATTGACCTACTGGGACTTTTAAATCTCTACTTCAGCTCATACAACATGGATATGTAATCCTTGAAGAGATCTTAACAAAGAAAGTCTTTGAAGTATTTTATATTCACAGAAACATAAGTAATACATGTAAATTTATAGCACATACTCTGCATTTAGCATTTGTTGTTGACATAATTTTTTTCATGGAAATAGTACTTAAATTTAGTGGGTATTTAGACTGTAATCCAGTACTCAGGAGGTTGAGGTGGAAGGATCATGAGCTTGTGTTTAGCCTGAGCTACACTGTGAGATTTGCTCTAAGAAAAAAATGATGTTGTTGTAGAACATGTGATAAGTAAAAGTCTGACTCTTAAGGATAACTAAGAGTCAAAACTTTTTTTCTGATCTTTTATAGGAGACACTGCTATTGAAAGTGGACAACATTATTGGGAAGTAAAGGCCCAGAAGGATTGTAAATCCTATAGTGTAGGCGTAGCATACAAAACTTTGGGGAAATTTGACCAGTTAGGAAAGACAAACACTAGTTGGTGCATCCATGTCAACAGCTGGTTACAGAACACTTTTGCTGCCAAGCATAATAATAAGGTCAAAGCTTTGGATGTTCCTGTTCCTGAGAAAATAGGTGTGTTTTGTGACTTTGATGGGGGTAAGTAAGTGTTCTTATTTTTCTAAAACATCATTTCCCCATACTTGGTTGTAGTTGAATATACTTTATGTATACAAAATAGTGTGTGTAAAGTGCTTTGACTTCTGTGAAAGTGTATAGGAATATTGTTTTTTTTTTTTTCCTGTTCCTATTTGGTGGCAGTTGGTTTTGTTTTTTGTTTTTTTTTTAAGAACCGCATACAAAGAAAATGAGAAACTGGACAAAACAGCTACATTTAGAATAGATGAAAAAGAGACACATGATATCAACCTGGTTAGGATATAGAGCCATCAAAGGGGACCTCCACAAGAGAGAGCAAGTGTAAGGCTGAACGGTGAGAGAGTCAGTTAGGGTAAGATGCTGCTGACAGACAACCTGAGTGGAGTGGAGTGTGGGGCTTAAGTAGTTAGCAGACAGACAAACTGAGTGGAGTGGAGTGTGTGGGGCTTAAGTAGTTAGCAGACAGACAAACTGAGTGGAGTGGAGTGTGTATGGCTTAAGTAGTTAGCCAACAGACTGATGGGACTGTGAGTAGAGTACAGTGGAGGATGCATGTGGCTTCAATAGTTAGCAGACTGATGGAGTAAAGCTTAAAAGCTGATCGAATGTGGCCAGTCAGTATAAGAAGGAAGAGATCTTACTTAGCATTTAGTAAGCTAATAAACCCTTTGGTGATAATGTATATAGTTGATGTGGAATAAGTAGAATAATGTTATTGGATGGATGCAAAAGGAATTGAATTTTAAATCATTACAGCTAGGCTTGAATACATTTTTACTAATCAGAATTGGAACCATTAAGATCAACAACTTTTGCCAATAATAAATGTTTGTTTATTCAGGAATTTGACTAATTTCTGCATCCTGGTAATTGTGAAATTGTTTTTATTGAGAAAAGCTTTTTAGGTTCTTGAATAAGCAGTAGTGCATTGTTGGGTAAATGTGGTGGACAGAACTTGGTAGCCCCCTTTGCTCTATTTTTGAAGCATTGGTTGTTTGATGTAAGGTCAGACCCTTTGTGGAGAGTTGGGCTGTAAGCATTGAAGTTTTCATGCATCTCATGGATTTGCTAAGCACACTTCTCAGGTGGGATGATTTTGACAGATTCATCAACCAGAGCAGCAGCAGAGTGCCAGTAACCATGACTTTCTGAGAGAAGGGAAGGACAGGGAGGGAAGAGGGAGGGAAGGAGACAGAGAGAGAGGGGGGGAGGGAGGGGGAGGGAGGGAAGGAGGGAGGGAGGGAGGGAGGGAGGGAGGGAGGGAGGGAGGGAGGGAAGGAAGAGAGAGCACCATGCATGCACACACTTGAACCCTTAGGAAGTGTTTTGAAACATCTTGGTTTGACACTTCACTTTTCCTTACACATCACAATCACACTGAGAAATGGTTGTTTG
The DNA here is from genome assembly GCF_903995425.1 of Onychomys torridus. Taxonomy (NCBI): domain Eukaryota; kingdom Metazoa; phylum Chordata; class Mammalia; order Rodentia; family Cricetidae; genus Onychomys; species Onychomys torridus. The sequence goes on from NC_050444.1 coordinate 73,935,429, forward strand.
CATAGAATAAGAGGACAACAGTTCAGAAGACTTCATAGACTAAGAGAGGAAACAGTTCAAATGGCTTCATAGAGGAAGAGAGGAAACAGTTCAGATGACTTCATAGAGGAAGAGAGGAAACAGTTCAGATGACTTCATAGAGGAAGAGAGGAAACAGTTCAGATGACTTCATAGAGGAAGAGAGGAAACAGTTCAGATGACTTCATAGAGGAAGAGAGGAAACAGTTCAGATGACTTCATAGAGGAAGAGAGGAAACAGTTCAGATGACTTCATAGAGGAAGAGAGGAAACAGTTCAGATGACTTCATAGAGGAAGAGAGGAAACAGTTCAGATGACTTCATAGAGGAAGAGAGGAAACAGTTCAGATGACTTCATAGACTAAAAGAGGAAACAGTTCAGATGACTTCATAGAGGAAGAGAGGAAACAGTTCATGTGACTTAGAGGAAGAGAGGAAACAGTTCAGATGACTTCATAGAGGAAGAGAGGAAACAGTTCATGTGACTTAGAGGAAGAGAGGAAACAGTTCAGATGACTTCATAGAGGAAGAGAGGAAACAGTTCAGATGACTTCATAGAGGAAGAGAGGAAACAGTTCAGATGACTTTGTTTTCATTATAGGTAAGTTTACGAGGCATCCAGTTATCAAGTCTTTTCACCTTTCCAGTTTCTTCACATACAGACCACCATCAAATGGTCTATCTGGAGTTGCTTGTCAACTTATTATGTAATTAGTTGTAAAAAAAAAATCATTGTCATTTTGTGAAGGCTGACCACTGTGTTCCTCATCTTCAAAACCCTTTCTTCTGCAAACTTCTTATGCCACCACTGTAGTGCACGTTCAATAGTGGTTCCTACCACCACTGGAGTATGCATTCACTAGAGATTTGTACCACCATTGTAGTGTATGTTCATTAGCTGTTCCTGCCACCATTGTAGTGCACATTCACTAGTGGTGTCTCTGCCAGATGCATTGTTGGTGTTGTGGGCTGTGTCTGCTGCATTATAACCAGTTTTGAACTTATGTGAGAAAAGTGAGTTTGCTTTTTGTCTAACATTTCCATTTTTACTTTATACTAAATAAATATAAAAGAAACAGCAAATAATGTCAGAAGCAAGAAATGTGTATGAAAGCAGTATATAACGTAACCATAATTATTTAGGAATTGTATGGCATTCTTCAGTATGCTAATGATGGCAAATTTCAACAGTGCAATAAAACCACACTTTACTTCTGCAGCAGCTTAGTAGATAAGAAGACACTAGTAAGGTCTTGAAGATCAGGAGAAAATTAGATTTAGAGTTTTTCCCTTATGTTTTCAGATTTTTATAAGAATTATTAAGTATAGTTCATATAGTTTGTAACAAAAATTAATGTTAAAATATGGCTTTTGGCATGGTCACATGTTGAACCTAGATGTTATACTTGGATAATAAATTAGGCTTTTTTTTTTTGTACTTTTAGGCCAGCTTTCTTTCTATGATGCACACTCTAAGCAGTTGCTATACTCCTTCAAGACAAAATTTACTCAACCAGTACTGCCTGGTTTCATGGTTAGTATCTTATTTCTTTTTTCTTTGGCTCAGCAATGTTGAGAATAATATGTGCTGTATTATTTGAGAAGCAGTGTACCTTACTCCCTTTGTATTTGTCTCCTTCCCCACCCCACCCTTTCCAAATTTCTAGACATTTTCAGTAGGTTTTATTAAAGTCAGTACTAACATAAAATCACAAGCTTGAATTTTTCCTTGACTGTGCTCACCTTTGTGACTAGTACCCAGGCAAGAAGAGCAGCCTTGTGGTGTGCTATGCCCACCGCCAGTCCCCAAGAGGCTCTTCTGGAAGAGCTAGTCACTGTCGTGGACTTTAATGCTCCAGATTCATTTAGCCTCCTTTTCAGCTTTATGGAATTGCATGGAATCTTTTTTGCTTAACCTTATGTCTAAGATTTGTCCATGTTCCACATGGTTTTAGTTTGTTCACTCATTCTTAGAACTACATCATCTTCCAGTATATGACTGCTGACGGACTGTCCATTCTAGTTTAGGTTGAATTCTTTATTTGGGTATTTTCATTTGGAGGATATGACATGTGCATGATTTCAGGCCTACTCAAGTACTACAGGCTGATTTGTGAACAACAATCCTATTCTTCACACAGAATGAAAATGTACCTTTAATTTTTTAATGCAGTGTTATCACTATTTCTAACACTGTGTCTGTCTGCTTTTCTCTGGTAAAATTAGGTTACTATTAGAAACTAATTCACTTTTGATTTGGATATATTTTCTGTAGGTATTTATTGAGTTTATCCATTATTTTTCATTCCAAATAATTATAATTACACAATAATATAGATAGATAACCTGAGGAAATTGTTTTAAACTTACTAAACCTCTTTATTTTCCTTCCTTGGAAGCCTAATTTTATTAACTTAGTAATGGATGTTGTTTGCACACGAGGTCAATTTTTAGAGTTAGGTTTATTAAGGTATAATTTACATAGAGTATTGTACACTTCTTAGTTTTGCCAGATGCCTACAGTGATGTGGCCACTACCATAAATCAGGGTTTGGTAGTTGGCACAGTAGGAAATTCCGGCATGCTCTTGGGTAGTAGGCCTTACCCATCACAACCCACCCAAACAGTAAGTAAACCATTTTCAATTCTTGTAGTTTTGGCTTTTGAGACTGTCATATAGATGGAGTTGTATGATATACAGCCTTTTGATGCTACAGCACAGCACATGTGACCATTAGCCTTACTGCCCTGTGTGTCTGTCAGTCAGTCTTCTTTTCAACTGCTGAGTAGTGATCCACGTCTGTATGTACTGTTGGTGCTGGGTGTTTTGCAGTGCCTGGAATGCAGCTTGGGTCTTGCACATGCTAAGTGAACACTACCACTAGCCTATGTCCCTACCTCACATTATTTTGAGCCAAGGGCTCTTTGTAGACCAGGCTGTCCTGAAATCCTCCTGCCTATCTCCCAAATGCCTGGCTTACAAATGTGAGCCATCACGCATAGTTTATACAATTATTTGTTTATATACCAGCTCAAGGACATTTGCTTTTTCTCTAGTTTGCACAACAAATAAAAGCCACTGTAAGCATTCATATAGGTATTTTTTGTGTGCACGTATAGTTTCCTTTCTCTTGAATAATGGGGTTGTCTAATCCCAGTGAAATTTTATGCTTTGTGCACACCTTTTATCTCAGCACTTGGGAGGCAGAGACAGGTGGATCACTGTGAGTTTGGGGCCAGCCTGGAGTTCAGAGTGAGTTCTAGGAGAGCTGTCCAGAGAAAAAAATATGCTTAATTTTGTAAGAAGCTATTAAAATGTACTCCACAGTGGCTATAACATATTTGCATCACTCCAAGAATCATGTGAAAGTTTTTCATACCTTTGCCATTATTTGTACTGTCTTTTGATTAGTGACTTGTTGATCACAGACATTCTCTCTTGTTTCTTCTTCAAGTTTTGTATTTTAAGTTTTACATTTAAGTCTGTGATTGGTATCTTTTTTTAACCACTTTTTTTTAAAGATGTATTTATTTATTATGTATACAGAAGAGGGCACCAGATCTCATTACAGATGGTTGTGAGCCACCATGTTGGTGCTGGGAATTGAACTCAGGACCTCGGAAGAACAGTCAGTGCTCTTAACCTCTGAGCCATCTCTCCAGCCCCATTGGTATCTTTTGAGTTGACTTTTATATACAGTCTGGCTCAAGATTCTTTTTTATATGGGTATCCATTTCCTCCAGTACTGCTTACTTTTTAAAACTGACCTTTCTCTACTGTTTTACTTTCATAATTTTCTGCTAGATTTTTTTCAAGATAAAAAAGTATTTTATGTGCATACAGGCTTTACTTGCATGTATATTTTAGTTGTGTTGTATTGTTTGGTTTTCTCTCACCATGACACAAGCCAGGGTTATCTGGGAAGAGGAAACCTCAGTTGAGAAAATGCCTCCATCACCTGTAGGCAAGTCTGTTGAGTATCTTTCTGATTGACGTGGGAGAACCCAACCCACTGCTGGTGTTGCCACCCCTTGACAGGTGGTCCTGGGTTGTATAAGAAAGCACGCTGAACAAATTGTGAGAAATAAGTGAGTAAGCAGCAGTTCTCCATGGCTTTTGCTTTAGGTTCCTTCCTTGAGTTTCTGCTCTGACCTCCTGTGATCATGGACTGTAGTACAGAATATAAGAAAAACTCCTTTCTTCCCAAGTTGCTTTGGTTCATGGTGTCCACTTCATTCATCTCTGGTGCAAGAGAGAGCAAAAGAGGGAACCAGAATCCCTGGAACTGGAGTTACAGATGGTTGTAAGGCACCATGTCGGTGCTGGGAACCTAACTCTGTTCTAGAGGCAACCAGTGCTCTTGACTGCTGAGCCATCTGGCCAGCCCTCTTCTGCTGGATAGTTTAAGTCAATATTTTTTCTGAGTCCTTTAAACAGTTAACTTAGTCTGTCTATATCTGAGGAATATATGTTTACATTTGGGACTTTGTTATTACCGAATCTGCTTGTTTTATAGATGTTAATTGTTAACTATGCAGTTAACAATTTCAATCTTTAGACTGGTGTACTAGTTAGTAGTGAGCACTTGAGGATGTATTTGAAAGTAGAAATACTTAAATGGTCTCTAAAATTTTCCTTGCTTTAAGCCCATGTTTGCTATATACATGGTAGCTGATAATTTAAATGGTCGATATTTTCAGATTTTAAGTGTCTTAACTGTTCCAATCTGTACTGACTAATAGAGCTGTTTCACAAGTAAAATGGTTATCTTTCATAAGCTCATTTGTGATTTTTAACATTATATTAGTGTGTATATGTGTGTGTGAGAGAGAGAGACAGAGACAGAGACAGAGATAGATTATGGGTCACAGTGTGCATGTGGAAATCACCTGTCAGGAGTTGGTTCCCCAGGGATGAAACTCAGGTCATCTGGCTTGCATAGATAGTGCCTTTACCTGCTGAGCCATCTCAATGGCCCATATGTCCTATATCTAAAGCCGTGTCTCAATATTAAGTGAGATAGGAAGTTTCTTAGGGGTACATGTCCCCTGGTTGTAAAGGTTAGGGAAATACCAGCAATCAACATGTTTCCTGAGATTAATCCATTTTAGTCTCTTGAGTTTCTGCTGTCCTGGGTTCCCTTTCTTGGGTGCAGTTTCAATGGCTTCTGCTACTGCAAAGACTTCCTTTGGCCACTGTGAGCCTTTCTGTTTCTCCTCAGCTCAATTTGATTAGGGTCTAACTGAGGCTTTGTCTTGTCTTAGGTCTGGTGTGGTGGACTGTCATTGAGTACTGGAATGCAGGTTCCAAGTGCTGTGAGAACACTTCAGAAAAGTGAAAATGGAATGACTGGTTCAACGAGCAGCCTGAACAACGTCACTCAGTAATGGCACCGGAGACTGTGGCAGCCTGAACAATGTCACTCAGTAATGGCACCGGAGACTGTGATTACCCTTCCTCTTTGACAGGGTGGCCTTTTCCACGCATTTCCTAACACAGACATTTCTGAGTGGTGGAAATCAGGTTTGCTATGCTCTGCTTTGAAGCCTGGAACCTGTTAGATTAAGCACCAAATAGGAAGCAGACCCAGGACAGTACTTGGTGTCACAGAAGCAAGCAGTTACATGCAGGAGGCTGACATTTGAGTAATGAATAGGAAAGGGGTGGTATTGAAATATTTATGTAGAAACCCATTTTTCTGTTTCGTGAGCTCCTCTGACTCGTCTAGTAGGTGTGACTATATATGGACCCAGGGCCTGGGCTGCAAAGCTTTTAAAGCTTGCCTTTCCTCTGCACCATGTTCTTGTTTCTCCTCACTAGTTGTCATTAATTCCTTTCACTGAAGCTTTAAAAACACAAGGTCCCCTAAGGCTTCCTAGAAATTCAAATCATTGCCTAGGGATGGCAGAGAAATTTTCTTACAATAGTGTATCTCACCCTTTTATAAATAAGTGGAGCTTTTGATAGATAACTTACTTACTGGCTAGATTCATATTATTTTCTCCTATAAACTATTGTGATATTGTTCTTATAACCCAAAATATCAAGCAGATAGGACGAATTTGGGCAGTGCAAAGGGCATGGTCTTCACGTGTGCTTCTCTGGAGTCACTCCTTCTGCTCCTCCCTGGCTCCTGGGGAACCTCTGGAAAAGATGAGCACTCGGATTTTCTTCTCTTCTTAAACCCTACCTTTTAAAGCTCTCTTTGATAAAAATTTCCACTTAAATTTGGCACTGGTGATAATTATTGCTTATTTTTACCCTTCCTAATAAGAATGAAAGTTTGTTAATTAAGTACATTATTAATTTTTTTGTCTATGAAAGATGATAAAGAAATATTCCTAAAGTATTCTTTTCTGGAATGATTTATATGTGCTTTCTACAGAGATATGGGATGCTTTAACTAGGAGTTTTGAGACAAAAACTACATGTATCTGACTTAACTGACACATGTTTTTCAAACAATCATTTGAATGTTTTTGTGGGGTTTTTTCCTCTTTTCTTTCTTTTTTTTCTTTCTTTTCTTTTCTTTTTTTGGTCTTTTTGTTCCACTCATTCACTGTTTAAAAGTTTCTGATTCTTCCAGAAATGAACATAGATGTCTTTTTCAAACCCACACATTTCCCAAAGGAATGTGTGAAACAGTGAGCCAAAGCTGTGGTTATTAACAGTGAAACCTTCTATTACAAATTGGTTAAAACTTTCAACTCAAGTTTTTTGAGCCAAAGTAGAAGTTGAAATTATAAAACTGCTTTCAGAAATTTAAAGAAATGAAAATTTGACTTTTAATTAATTTTTGTTACTTTTAAATCTCTTTTTGTTTTGAGAATCTTGGGCTTTGGCAAACTTCCCTGCGGAAGTGTCTGTTCTTGCTTTCTGTGTGTAGATTGTATAATAGTAATAAGTATTTACTCTTAAAATTTACTGCTTACTGGCATGATTGTATTTGTTCTGTTGAAGAAACAAACTTGACCTAGGATATAATTTTCCATATATCAGATATTTACAGTATTATCTGATAACATGTTGGTAGTTTTTAAGACTAAAGCAGTTTACAGAATAAAGTATGTCAATATTCTTTGGTTCCCCAAAGTAGTATTTTACTTTTCATTTCTCATAGTTTGAAAGACATTTTTCAGAGTTCTACTACCTCTAGGAATGTTATTTCATGACCTAAGGGAAAGGAATTGCTCCTTTTTGTAGACTCATACCTGAAAGCAGTAATTTACTGGAATTGCTTTGTGTGGCTACTCAGTATGTTTTGTCAAAAATGACATGAAAGGGACAGTTGTTCTTATATAGAACTTTTCATTATGATATCATATCATAGTTGTGTCTTCTTATTTATACAGTGCCTTTTTCCTCTACACATGCTCATTGTCAACTGAATTTAAGCCAGCCAGCTTTGTACTGTAGTGGTGAGGGCCTTCTGTTGAGGGCTAGAAAAGTACATGTGATTCTTCCTTGTGCTCATCCCATCATTTGAGACCTTCTAAAATTTCCAAACAATCATTGGAAAATGTGTGACTTCTCCTGGGAAGGTTTTGTTTCTCAGAGGATTTGTAGTATGAAGTCAGTGAATGAGAATCCAAGTTTTCATAAAGTGATATATTTGGTACTAATTATTCCTCTATTTTAAAATAAGCATCAGATGTTTTTCTTCTCTCTGATTCTTATTGTGTCTCTTATTTTTTTAAAAAGAACAAATTGTAGTATTTTAGTTTTAAAAAAAACCTAAGTTTATTAACTTAAATGGATGTTTGTCACCCTTGTTTTTAAATCAAAAATAATTCACTATAGTGCCTACTTAAATAATTTCAAAATAAGGTAACTATTAACTTAATCCTAATATTTAACATCATCATTAGCATTAGAATAAAATACACTGAGCTTCTTTGCTTAGCTTAGTGTGCTGTGGAAAGCTGGCAAGTCCTCTCCATCATTCTTTATTTCTTCTGTCTGCTTGCCTAGCTCAAACACCACTGCTTTCCATGAAGGAAATGCAGGAGAGGTGGACCGTAATGGATACATCACAGGTGTAAAAGCTGTTTTATAAAGCATGTATTAAGTGTTGTATTTCCCTTTTAGTAGTTGAATTCCAACCCAGTTTTACCTAGCTGGAAATAGACAGGAAGAAGCTGCCTTAAGCACTTTAGAAAAGGAATTTTGCTACAATTCATTTGACTCAGCTGATTGTGTCACATCTTTTAAATTTGGTAAATATGTATTATACCAAGCATTTAATGACTAATGCACATAGAAATTTAATATATAGTGATTCTTTGAATGTTCCAGGCGTAAGTTTTTAAAAAATGTATTAAGAGTTTGTCTGTCTGTGGGTTTAATTGGTAGCACCTCTGCCACGCGACCGTAAACTGCTAGACAGCCAGGTGTGACCTTCTGACTCTGTTCTGAATATTCTAAAATGAGACACTGACTTGGATTATTGTCTCATTTATGGAATGAAACCATCAACAATATTATGTATAATCTGAACCTCCATGATTGATCCTTATTATAAATAAGAAAAAATATTTATGATGAAATATTTTAAGAAGGTCAAGATATTCTATTTCCTGACTTACCTAGAATGATTAGTTTCTCTATATATCTTTTCCATGAAATTATAGCTATTTATGTATTTGCAATTGTTTCTTTCAAAAACAATTTTTTTTAAAAATTGGAAAGGGATATATATGGAAAGTGATAACTCCAAAGAATATTAATCTTAAAAGAAGGCAGTATAGACATCTTACCATGAAATATACTCCTCTAGGCTAAGGTGCCTCCTTAGCACAGTAGGTAGTGTGTCAGTCTCACATTACTCTAGGCTAAAAATGTAACTGTTTTAGACATAACTTTTATATCATCTTTGTTAGATGAGCATATAATTCATATAACAGTACTTGAGTTTCTATGATATGGCATCAGTTTTATTACTTTCTGTCCAGGTTTTCAAAACTTGTAGAGTTTAAATCACCATAGCAGCTCATTCTGCTGTTTTTTGCTTTTATAGTCTTGATCTAAAAATAATGTTTAGTTAGTACGTCATTAAATTCCTAAAAACATATATTCATGGGCTGGCAAGATGGATCACAGGAAAAGAGCTACTGCCAAGATGACTGTGTTTGTTCCCTGGGATGCAGATAGAAGGGGAAAAGCAACTCCTGCAAGTTGTCCTCTAACCTACACACCCACGCATGCACACACGCATGCACACACGCATGCACACACGCATGCACAAAGGACGTAACTTTAAATAACTTAAAGTACATTTGTTGCGGCTTTTAAAAAACCCATCAAATCAATTACACATAGTAATATTATAGTTAATTCTGTTACAATTTTTATAGTAACAGAAAATCTGAAAAAGTTTCTTTCCTGGTTTTGTTTATACACTATATACAGTCTATAAGAGGTAAGCATGAATTTACTTAGTATTCAAGTCCCCATTAAGTTGTTATTTTCAACCACATGTATCTTTCATAACTCCAGCACTCAGAACTACAGTAGGTAATCAAGGTTTTCTTACCGAGTATCATCACAGCAACATTACCTCATGTTTGGTATTGTTAGTTTTATCTGTATCTTAACAGTGTTCACATTTGTGATTCTGATGTCAGTATTGTGTTACCTGAGAGGTATGATTATTAACCTGAATACCATAGGAATTTTCCACCAGTTGGAATTTAAGTGGGTTGTTTGCTGCTGCTGTTTGAATTGAAAAGTTGTATATGCCATATGAATGTTAAAATATTGGCTTAGTAATCAATGCCAGAAATTACCATAGAACTTTTATCGTGACTACCCAACCATATTAAGAGAGTACTTTTTCTAGGTTAATATAATATACTGACTTTGATACATCATCATTTTAGTTATATTTGTTTAAAGTTATATATTTTCTTAATAATAGTCACCTTAAGTTGGTGCTTAGGAAGAAATATGTAAAGGATTTGCAGTATGTAGGACAGGGGTCAGTGACTGTATTTTCTTGGCTTGGAAATTTGAACCAATTTTAAAAGAAATCAAATTGGAAGAGATTGGTAAAAGGCATTTAAATAATATTGGAACATTTGGAGAGTACAGGACTATGAGAAAAATTTCTTTTGAGCATCTCCAGTATCTCTAAGGTAGCAAAGGACTGAGTTTCATTGATCTTTTAATGTAGACTTTGTAAAATCAAATCCATAACTGATTCTATTAAGATATGATAGCTAAAGTTGGGAAATAGCGTCATTAAAAGATGCTAGGCTTTAGGATTTTTGGCATTCTTTTAAGTATGTAAAATTAATCATTACAGTTGTCCCATACAGTAATCTATGACCTCTTTGTAAATCTCTCACCACCTTTGGGTCTCTATTGCCTTACTTTAAAATAGTGTACATTGTTTAGCCTACCTCACAGGGCTGTTGTGAGGAGTGTAATGAAATGGAGTCCTCTGTAAAGGGGACAAATTTCATTAACAATGGCTGTATGGATGTATTTGGATACTTGTAAATGCAGTTTACTTTGAAAAAGCATGTTCTTAAGTTGGTATTACCAGTGATTTTTAAATGATTTTTTTAAAAGATGACTTCCTATTAAAATGTCTTTTATTATTAATTTACATTGTGCATGACAGTCTTTATATATTATCTCATCAACTACATAATTTCTAGAGTTGTAAAGTTCCTCCATAGCATTCATGTGTAGAGTGGAACCTAAATAAGCAAATTACTTCAGCTCCTTTTCCATCAGGAATTTGCACTTTCCATTTAGGATAGCCTGGTAACTCTTGCAGAGTGAATTTGGATGAAATAACCCTTCTCCTGCAACCAGATGGTTTAACTATTTGTTGCATTTGACAAATATTCATCAGCTTTATTGAAAAACATTTCAAAACCTTATTCATTAACCTATATCAGTTATTATCTGGACATATTTGTGTTGCTCTAAATTGTATTAAATGGTTTACAAGTTATCCTACTCTACAGGATTTTGGTATGTCTATTATCTGGACATGATTTTGCTATGCAGCTGTGATAATACAAATTCCAGTTCCTCAGGTCTAACCTTTAAGTTGTGGATGAAGACCATTAATAAAATACACATGATAGATCAGTGCTACAAGTGTGTTTGAAATGGGCACAGTGCCTCATTTTCCTTAGAAACAAGAAAAAGCCTTTTAAATGCTGTTTTTAAACTTAAAAATGGGTGTAAAGTCCAGTAACTTGTTTGTTGAAATGATTGTATGTTATGTATAATATGTTCTACTTCAGTTTTTTACAAAAGCCCCTGTATTATCCCTTCCAAAAATTAAACTTTTTCTTTGCTTTCTTTTGTGTCAGTGTTTGATTTTTAGTAACTTGTATTTAAATATCTTGTTGTTTATTAAGTATGAGAATATTTTAACAGTCATAGTGTCATTGCCAAGCTAAAGCTGGGCATTTATAAGTAATAATAAGCCTCTGTGTGTGATTTATTTGGCGGGCTCACAAAAGATTAAAAAATAACCAAAAAACCAAAAACCACCAACTACACACTTTGCTTAAGGTCAGCACCAAAGGGATTGATTTTATTACTGTGCTTCCATGTAACTCTCCAACCAGTGATAGAATATATGGTATTAAGGGAACGGTCTTCATATTCTAAATAGAACTATCCAGTAGGATATACAGTATGATACAAGAATGTACATGCAGCCAAGGTGGTGGTGGTGTACATCTTTAATCCCAGTACTTGGGAGGCAGAGGTAGGTGGGTCACTGTGAGTTCAAGGCCAGCCTTGTTTACAAAATGAGGGAGCTGTTACACAGAGAAACCCTATCTGGAAAGAAAATGTCTACAAACACCAGATATTTGGGTTACAGATCCTGTGTGTCCACTTGATAGGATTACAGTCAAGGTGGGGATCCAGGGATTGTGTCTATTTGGTTTCCATAATTGTCTACCTGACTCAAGATAAAAATGCAAAATTTATGGTATGGGTAGGGAAAGGAGCTCCTCTGGGAAATATATGTATATATAAAGTCTAGGATAAACACGCGCACACACACACACACACACACACACACACACACACACACAAATACCTATATATGTAAAACTTCTAGTTAACCCAACTCTGCTTCACATTGACTCCTGAAACTCCATGATGGAAATCAGCACCTAGCTTCACCTAATGGAACTTCTTAATGGTGTCTGATGGTTGGTGTTAATTGACTACTTGAGACTCACATGAGAAGAGAGTCTCAGTGAGGTACTGTCTCAATAGATTAGTATGTAGTCATGTCTATGGGAGTGCTTCCTTATTTGAATTAATAAAGGTGTGCAGACCTACCCTAAATGTGGACAGCACTATAGTAAAAGTTTTCCTGTGTCCCAGCTGGCCTGTGGTCAGGACAAATCCCTCCTACTCACAACCCCCAAGTAAACACACAGAGGCTTATATTAATTATAACTGCTTGGCCATTAGCTCAGGTTTATTACTGACTAGCTCTTACATTTAAATTAACCCATAATTCTTATCTATGTTTAGCCATGTGGCTTGGTACCTTTTCTCAGTTCTGCTTTGTCATCTTGCCTTCTCTGTGTCCGGCTGGCAACTCCCAAGTATGTTCTTCCTATTCCCAGCATTCCTTTAGTCTGCTCGCCTAACCTATACTTCCTGCCTGGCTACTGGCCAATCATTGTTTTATTTATCAACCATTCAGAGAAACACACATTCACAGCATAAAGAACAATATTCCACAACACACCACCATTTCACTAGCTGGGTGCTGGACAAAAGAGGAGAGAGCTAACTGAACACTCTCATACATTAATTCTATGCTCTCTTCTGTTTTTTTTATATGGCCGGCTCCCTCAAGCATTGCCTCTTTGACTTCCTAATATGATAGGCAGTAATATGGGACTGTGAGACAAAATAAGCCTTCCCTTCTAAATTGCTGTTTCCAGAGTATTTTATCACAGCCACTGGAAGTGAAATTGGTGGAATTCCTCAGACTTCCACTGACATACCCAATTTTAAATTATTATACAAAATTGCCAGTACCCCAGAACTCCCTTCCTTGCCATCCCTAAAATTTCCTTGGGAACCTGTGTATCTGTTCCCAAGATCCATCCAGAAAAAAGATTGTAATATATATATATACGATGTGTGTGGGGGCAGGTTGTGGAAAATAGATGCTGGGATATGCCAATTGGAGTGTCTAAATACATGTATACCAGGTCACTTATACTTATGCTATCACTTTCCAGTATTGTCTGAAAAATCTGAGACTTCCATATTTGAAGGTACATTTATGTTCCTTATAAGAAAAATTATCTGTCCAGATGGATATTAAAGAATTTTTTAGATTTATTTTTATTTAGGTATATGTATGTGCATATGAGTGGTTAGGGCTGGTACAGTTCCCATAGGATACCACCAATGTTGCTGGTTCGGGATGTGTATCCACACACACCTGGATGATTCCCAAAAGATGATTCATTCACTTCTAACAGGCTATTTTTATTCATCCTTGTATCCTTTCCACAGCTTTAAATTTTGTTCATCAGATTAAAAGGTTTTTTGGTGTACTAAAGTCTCTAAAGTGTCTGTCTGAAATGCTTGAGAAGCACTATTTTTTAGTTGCTATAACAATATCTGACAGCAGTAACTTAGGGGAATAAGTATTCTCTTTGGATCATAGTTGGAGAAGTTAAAGTCTGTCATGGGAGGTAGGGCATGGCAGATTTTATGGCAGCAGGGGCATAAGAGTCTACTCACATCTACATGGACTGGACCAGGGATCAAAGAGCAGACTGAAAGTATGGCTGGGCTGTAAACCTTAATGCCTGTCCCCTCTAATGGCCCACTTCCTCCAGGGTTTTAGAACCCTACCTTTCCAAGATTCTATAACTGCCAGAAGCTAGAGAGACCAAGTATTCCAAGAGAATCGTTTAAGGGAGCACTTCACATTCAGGCTATTAAACAGGACCATTGTGACTGGTTGTATTTACCTTGTTATTTTCCATCTTCCAGTAGTAGATGGGGCTTTTACTTTTAAAGCTTGTGTTAAGAAGAATAAAGTTACTTGCAAGTGGGGGAATCTTTAGAGGTAAATTGCCACAAAAGTTGCTGACAATTTATATCTAAGATAACCAAATAAAAAGGACTGCCAATTTTCTTTGAGAGATCCAAATTCTCTCTTTGGCATATATCTTTAAATTCTGGTCCACATTACAGTGACAGAAACTTGAAAATGTAGATGACATGTTATGTACTTATGAGGAAAAAACAATGAGATCTAACCTAAGCTTCAGTCAGAAAATTGGGTAGTCCTCTAACTGCCTCTTTTCAAGGTTAATGAGGACACGATTTGCTATTGTAGGGTAAAAGGGCCAAGGAAAAACACCCTGACATAACTTGACCACAAGACCAGGGCCAAGAAGAATCCACCAATCCCTCAGCTTGCCCCAAGATCAGGCCACAGAATCCTACCAATCTCTGAGCTTGCTAAAGAGCAGTACACAGAATCCCATCAATCCCAGGCCACCCTGAAAAGCTCCTCCCTACCCACCCAGGAAACCCTACCTGAATTCTGTTCAGTTCCCTGCTGCTTCTGCAGCTTACTTTTTCCCTCCAAATACCCTTATCTCTCTCAACAAATGCTACGTGTACTTGAATC